>NC_090765.1:25633210-25635710 GCF_036898095.1 Palaemon carinicauda | reverse complement strand
TAATAATAATAATAATAATGATAATAATAATAATAATAAACGACTTCGGTTGAGATCTGCAAATCCGATAAAAATTTAAGTTATCTGCGCACTATTCAAATAATCTGATCCAATCAAGTAACACAATTCAGTCTTATTCAAGAATATGTTAAGTGCCGACAAGGCACAGTCTGTTAAAGAGCTATATGTAGCCTACTAGTGTTTCAGCCCTCATATATCTTAATGAATTCGCACTAAAGTATTTTGATACCTGACATTATTAGTTTGTAATTATTAGAGGAGGTGGAGGACAGTACGAGTGTCAGTTATAAAATTTAATGTAAGTTGTAAGCGCGATCGATCATAGCGTCGTCAGGATCAGTTGGTTCCAACCAAGGCCAATATAAAGAGGTCGGTCGGACAGAACTGTCATCTTCCCGCCACTGGCTGACTGTGACGTCACTCCGGCTCCAACTGGTGATTCTCTGTTAGGCCGTGGCTTTGTATATTAAGGCATTATTGTTATTTCCTTTGAATTATTCTTCCTCTTGACTACTTAATTTGATACTTCCGTTATCAGAAAATTCTGAGAATGCCTAAACAATTTTATTGATAAAATTGTCTTTGCGTGTCTGGGGATTCTGTGAGTTAGCTCGTGAGACTAGTTCTAGAGGTCCTCATCATCCCGACTCAGTTGAGTTGCTAAGCTGCCACTCTAAAATTCAAGCTTCCTCGTAGTGGCATTGAGGTTGGGAGACGCGTGTTTAGAAACAGGTTGTTATGACAACCCCTTAAGGTCCAGTGTTTCTGTACCTTTTCTTACTTTGCCAATTAATCACCTTTCTGTCATAGCATGCTTCTTAATCACCTCATTTTCTACTGCAAGCTACCATAGTTTATTGCACTAATTTTGATTATCTGCTTTCTATCTTACTTCCCTTGTCTTGTGTTTTTATCCTTTTTTTTCATTATTTTCTCTAAAGATATTGCTTAGCATGTTATTGGGTGTATGTTTTTTCATTACCAATACCCCCTCACTAAATGGGATAATTAATTACATGGTGATCATACAACTAATTCCTGCTTTGTGCAGATTAAATTTTTTCGTTTTATGATAATTATGACCCATAACTAAGGATTATCAATTTACACAATTCATAATAAAGGTATCAATACGATTGGAGGCGCGAAAAAGGTGTGATATATTTTGAATGAATTGAAATCATTAGTAAAGGCGATGATTTTGATCAGAATATTTAATATATGTCATAAAGATGGAATAGGAGGAGATAAACCTTTATAATGGTAGTGATCATGTTTTATGATTAGGGATTTATTGTAAAGGATTTAGTATGTTAACATGAAGGAATTTAAATCCGCTCTATTAAATTGAACATAGACAAGAAAACTTGGACTTCAATTATAGGGGTTTATCGAAGAATTTGAGTTAGGATGAGTTTCCTATTCGTTTTATTATCTATGTTCTTTTCGTCCATATATTTTTTTTTCTTTTTTTTTTTTTAAGGGATACTTAACTGGATTCATACATACATGAACCAAGGCCCTTCCCCCAATTTTAGGGGGTAGCCGACATAAAAAAGGGGGGGGGGACCTTTCCTCTCTACGTTCCTCCCAGCCTGACAAGGGACTTAACCGAGTTCGGCTGGTACTCCACCCTCCCCCGTTATCCACCACACATAAAGCTTCATAACGCTGAATCCCTTACTGCTCCTACCTCCGCGGTCATCCAAGGCACCGGGGGAAGCAGCAGGGTCTACCGAAACTGCGTCACAATCGCTCGCCATTCATTCTTATTTCTAGCACGCTCTCTTGCCTCTCTCATATCTATCCTCCTATCACCCAGAGCTCTCTTCATTCCATCCATCCACCCAAACCTTGGCCTTCCTCTTGTACTTCTCCCATCAACTCTTGCATTCATCACCTTCTTTATGGATTCATAAAGAATATTATTCAGAAGTACGATTTTCCCTATAATCAGGACATTAAGGTACCTTATTGTATTTGTTCAAGATTTATCTAGTCGTTAGTGAGTGAAAAGCTTTCCAATTCTATAAAAAGAAAAAAAGAACCCACTTCTTACATAAGCAACATAGACTGTCTTTCTACATTTTCTACACCTGAGAGATTTTCATTATTTCCCTATAATTAGGACATAAAGGTACCTTATTGTATTTGTTCAAGATTTATCTAGTCGTTAGTGAGTGAAAAGCTTTCCAATTCTATAAAAAGAAAAAAAGAACCCACTTCTTACATAAGCAACATAAACTGTCTTTCTACATTTTCTACACCTGAGAGATTCTCATTATCTCCAAATACTTTGGCTTATGAGCGACTAGACGAAAAACACTACTCGCATACCAAGTAATTACCAACAGAATTCGTTGACATTTAATCATGGACGTTGTTTATCCTCTTTGGCATGTGTATTATGAATGGGCACGTTGGGTGTTTTTTCATGCAACGTTTGACCCATTTTAAAGTTATCTCCGTTCCCTTTTTA
>NC_090765.1:25615710-25628210 GCF_036898095.1 Palaemon carinicauda | reverse complement strand
CTTTGTTTAAGGGGCTTATGTGGTGACAGTGTTGCGTAGGCAAATAGAAATGTTTTTCATAGGGTTCTCTCTTGGCTCCTCCAGTTTCAGAATGAATATGCGATTGACTTATGACTTACTGTTCTCCGAATCTGTCTTCCTTGAAAGAAAATTTCATTTCTTTTCGTTTCGTCTCATGAGACTGTTTAGGAAAGGTTCATGAAGATATGTTTTATTCCTGAGGCTTATATGTCCATTCAATATGTCCTTTCACTGATAGATTTTTTAGCTGTTTTGCAAAATATTATATATATATATATATATATATATATATATATATATATATATATATATATATATATATATAAAATGTGTTGATTTTTTCATTGCTATTATGAGTGTTATTCAAGTATTTTATAATTCAGAAATGCGTCATTTATATATGTGGATATATATATATATATATATATATATATATATATATATATATATATATATATATATATATATATATCATTTTCCGTGTTTTAGTTTTTATTTTTATTCAAGGTTTTATATTTCAAAATGTTTTCAATGGATCATGGAAATTAATTGACTCGGTTTCAAATGTCTACATATGTTATGAACAAAATGCTTAGGTAAAATGATTTGTCAAAGTGTTATACGTACTTTAAAAACAAATTGTTTAAATTTCCTTCTCCCGCCAAACGTGTTCTAAGTTGAACATATTAAACCCCAGAATCCCAAAGTCCGTCAGAATACCTGAAGATCTAGTAACATGTGTCCACAACCATTAACAAACAAAATACGGAACGGTTTTCCATGGTAATTTTTACAGTGTTTTTTTCATCGCTAGATGTCGGTGATGTTTCTTTTCCGTCGTCATCTAGAACTGGAAGGCGTATGTCTGTGATCATGAAGCTGAGGAGGAAGAGGAGGAGTCTGTTGTGACGAGGTCGTGATTCAGAGGCGTCCTTTTAAACGAGGCTCGTAGCAGCTGAGAGAGAGAGAGAGAGAGAGAGAGAGAGAGAGAGAGAGAGAGAGAGAGAGAGAGAGAGAGGGAACTCTCACTCTCTCATATTGATTCTGCGCATCCCACCCGCCAGTCCTTCCTAGCCCTTTTCTCTCCTTTCTCAAAACACTCGCTCTTATTCAATGCCCTTTACCACCTCTTACATGCTAATAAAGTATTTGAACCCTGCCGGTAAACCTTAGGCCTACGGGAACTAATTTCTTCCATTTGGTTAATTAGGGGAAATCTATAGGGAGTTACATATGATTGTAGGGAGGTTGGCATTAACCGCCTCCGCGGGAACAGTCGTTGCCTACACAAATGGCGGTGAGGTGCGACCTGGTGATCTTTCTGGGATTGTAAAGGTGGATACAAGGGATTCATATTATCAGGGTAATTTGTACTGGGCTGGTGTGCGTGGCCAACGCTTTGTGGTGAGGTGTAGGGAGTGTCAAGTGGCGAGAGTTGAACGAACGGAGAGTATTTGATCTGCACGGAAATTGCTCCCAAGGAGTCGGGGATAAATCTGGTAGGTATAACTCTCATTCCCCTGGTGTTTTATTCCCTTCTAGAAAGAGATCGCTCAGACTGCTAGGTTGTTTTTCATAAGCCTTTTTCTCCTGCTTGTATTGTGTAGTCGCCCTCACGAGAAATCCTTCGCAGTCCTTGCGATCCCTTTCAGGTATCCCTGTTGAATCCCATGACCACAAAAGCAGTAGCTTCGAAGGGTCGGTTAACCCGCTCGGTGTTCTGTGCTGCGAACCGTCTTTAAGCAAGCATCCATTTCATGGCTATCGCTTACAAGATTCCCATTCTATAGAAAATTTGCGGGACTGACACGCCCAGGATTGGAGAGAATTCCATGTGTGTGCGTGTGCTTTTGTGTGTGTGTGTTTGTATGTTTGTTTGTGCGTGAAAGGCTGGTCAGCTGATCGCTGTTGTTGAAGAGAGGGAGAGAAAGAGAGGGCGAGTGCAGGAGGCACTGGATCAATGTAGCGGTCATCAACTGTCGGGGATTGCATGATGGTGCATGGCTTTACAGCCACTCTGTGTATACTCGCTTGCCAATCACTGCTACTGTTTGGTTCAGTGGGGAAGAGACCTGTCACCCTTGCTGGGAGGGGTCACTGACAAATGAACTAAGCTATTTTTCACCCCGTTTGTGGGTTTGTCTTATTTTTGCCCCAGTTTTAAGAAAGTTTTATTTACCTTTAACGTAAGGTGACACATATTTATGTCATCGATTTTTCTTATTGGAATAAAAAGAGCCGAAGAATATTTTGGTGGGCGTGTTGGGGGATTTTGGTTGAAATAAAAGATATTAAAATAATTTTTAGTTACCCTACCTACAGGGAATCGAAAAATATAATTAGAAACTAGGTTATAGTTTAGCGTTCCAATATAGTTTGCATGACGAATGTTTAACTATTAAAATATGTAAGATTATAAAGTAAGTAATTTATAATGTTTTTGAAAATTTTCTCGTGGCTTGTACAATGACAAACGTTTTGCCGAAGTCCACCATTCTGTGAGGTACAGCCAGAAGGCACACACGCAACAGAGTATTTAGCAGCGTATTTTGACGGCGTTTAACTTTAAAACTGAATCTGATTTACACAAAATGCTCATGTTTCCAAGCAGATGGTTGTTGATATTTTAAGGCAAAATATAGCTGTGTTCATTACTCTTTCTGTACGTCTTTACTTTTTAAATCGTAAATAAGCTAAAGCAATGATACTTTATGTATTCCCTTGGTCGCTATTTTGGAAGTTTGTGAATGAGGAAGTATTTGTAGGTATTGTGGTTTATTTCTTGTTTCGATTTCTCTTGTACTTAATCTTTAAATACGGGTTTTATGGTTCATGGTAATTTTTTAATCGTAGAACATCATTGAAAATAAGTTTTTTAAGTTTTAGATGCTTATTTATTAGATTTACAATTTTTAAGTGCTTAATCAAAACTTATATAATTGCATAGATATTTCGTTTGAGTTTGAATAAGAAAAAAATTTTCAGGGATAAAAGAAAATAAGAGGAATGATCAGCTTGAAGCGAATAAAAATGCCATAAAAGTGATTAAAATTTAGGCCAACACCAAAGGAAGAAGTTGAAGCAAAAGAAATTACCATTTGGTATAAAGGCGAAAATCATTTTAAAGGATTGGCCAATATTCTTGTGTTTGTGTGTGCAAATTGATTACAAGATATTTAAATGAAGTGCATGTGTGAGGTCTGGCGTAATATTAATAAAGTTTATCATATAATGTTTTAAGACGCTTTACTTACATTGTGGAAAAAGAAAGTTTTCACTTAGGTGGAAGAATTCCCCCAAAAGTTTTGGAAGTTGCGGCGTTCTCATCTCATCCGCGTCTCATTAACAAAAGAAAAAATAGTCTAAGATGACTGGGGGATGCTTTACTAAATCGGTTACCATTCTTCCAATGGGGGTTTATTAAGATGCATGATAAAACATGGTACAATATATTTTATCCCTCTCCATACGCAGATTTAATTAAAGTATTCTGTACGAAGACTTTTATAAGACAAACATATGGGTATTGCTTTTATAGGACTATCTATCTTACAATTGCCAAGACCGGCAATAGTTTTCTCTGCCAGTGCTGTGATGGGTATTACGCCATGTCGGAACGCAAATAGTTTATGCAAAAGTTTTGTTTTGCATATGCATATTTTTTAAAGTAACCTGATTTTTACAGGGGTCATTCGTTTCATTTCAACCTAATGTTACGACGATTCATTGAAACTATTTCATTTCTATACATTCCTTATTCGATATCCAATTCATCGAATTGTATTCTCACGTTAGGAAACTCTCATAGTGAGAGTAAGACTTGTATAAACTATTCTTTATCTACTTAACCGGAGCCTTGAATAGTTGAATGTGACCTATTTCTTTCCAGAATCCCGGAAAAAGTATGTCCTGCCGGATCAATAATTTGTAGTGCACACAGGTACTCCCAAACGTTTACGCGGTTATCTTAACGTATTGGCCAGAAATATACTGTATAATAGAGTACGAAGAAGTATCTTCTTGTATATATTAATGTTGTATTTAACATTAGAAAATGTCGATGAACCAGGATAAATATCCATGCTGGTAAATGTGCGCGTCTGTATATATTTTTGTATATTTAACTCTTTTGAGGTGGAACTATTTCATTGATAAAATAGTATTTATAACCTTTAATGAGTAACGATAAGAAGTCCATTCTTTAGAATTATTCATCGATTTGCATCTATATAATTTCACTATATGTCAGTGGGCCGAAATTATAATTAGATATTCACAGCGGTTATGCTGAAATCAGATCAGATTAAGATTAGTTTAATGATGATATACTTGCTGCAGAAATTAATCCATTTTTTACGGCATTGGGAATGGAATTGAGTTCTGACTTCATTGCTATGTGAACTCAGGAAATTAGTGCAGGCTACAGCATAATGAATTTGGTATTAATGACGTTTTCTCTTTCGACAAACGTACAGTAGTATATGAGTTTCTTATTCAAGCGCACGTGTATATATATATATATATATATATATATATATATATATATATATATATATATATATATATATATATATGTATGTATGTATGTATGTATGTATGTATATATATATATATATATATATATATATATGTATGTATGTGTATATATATATATATATATATATATATATATATATATATATATATATATATATATATATATATATATATAGCATGTAAGCCTTTTCATTAACAGTAGGCCTCCAGAGAAAAGACTATACAGCCTCATTCGTACTTTAACTGATGAATCAATTCCGTCTGCAGAATTCTTTCACAAAATCTGTCTTTGTATGGAAAATGAAAAAAAAAAATGTATTTTTGTGATAAAAAAAAAAAAAACTTCCTGTGTATAAAATGTTTTATCCTAATGTACGTAGGAGTGATCTCAAAATTTGTATTATGGCCATGGATAAAACATTTTATACACCATGGCCATAATACAAATTTTGAGATCACTCCTACGTACATTAGGATAAAACATTTTATACACAGGAAGTTTTTTTTTCTTTTCTTTTAAGAAGGATTGGCATTCCTTATAAAGTGAAAAGAGGTATAAGTACATAGAAATTGATATTTTTTCCATCCCCTTTTTTTCTGCTTTGGAGACGGTGGCGCTAAAAGGGCAGAACCTTCCGGTTTTTCAGCAAGATTAGGGTGAGGGTGATAGGTCAGTTGCACTTTTCTTGATGACCTAGACGCTGGTATGCATCTACATCTGGGTAATTATTAGCTATCCACGGGCCCAGCAATCATGAGTCGAGTGTCACATCACTCATTAAACTTTTGCTTTCACCTGCTACCGAGGGTGGTTTGAGCCCCATATCTCTATACTGTATATATTTGAGGAAAGTTGTGTGTAAGCAGTGCGCCCACATTTCTCTCCTAAACGGCTGTTCCTAACAAGTGACCAATTAGTCTTCTTGTGCAACTTTCCTCGTGGAGTATTTGCAATGCAGTAAAATTTGCAAAGTAAGGTGAATGTCTTTTGGGTAAATGGTCAAATGAGAATCTTACTTTGGCCATAACCTAAACTACAGTTTGCATAATCCATCAATACTACCGATATGTAGAGTGAGAACAAGGCCAACGTTACGAGTACACTTAAAATTCAAAGATGAAAATTATAGGGATTTAATCTAGACCGTAACTTTTGAACTATGAGAGAGAGAGAGAGAGAGAGAGAGAGAGAGAGAGAGAGAGAGAGAGAGAGAGAGAGAGAGAGAGAGAGAGAGCTCTATTTTGGCCTGCAGATTCCGTTCATGTCACCGACGTCGAATACAGTTAACGTCACACTTAGAATGACTATCATTATTATTATTATTATTATTATTATTATTATTATTATTATTTGCTAAGCTACAACCCTAGTTGGAAAAGCACGATGCTATAAGCCCAGGGACTTCAACTGGGAAAATAGCTCAGCGAGGAAAGGAATAAAGGAAAAATAGAATATTTTTAAGAAGAATAACAACATTAAAATAAATATCCTATATAAACTATATAAACTTTAACAAAACAAGAGGAAGAAAAATTATATAGAATAGTGTGCCCGAGTGTACCCTCAAGCAAGAGAACTCTAACCCAAGACAGTGGAAGGCCATGGTACAGAGGCTATGGCACTACTCAAGACTAGAGAACAATGGTTTGATTTTGGAGTGTCCTTCTCCAAGAAGAGCTGCCTACCATAGCTAAAGATTGAGGCCTTTAGCTGTTATAGATTATTATGCTAAGGATAGTCAGTAGACGTAGTTATACAAGAAATACTAAGGTTGATAGAGAACTCGTTGGTGAATCGATAAATGTTAGTATAGTTGAAGAATGAAGTTCTTCCGCTGTAGTCATTATATAACATTCGTAAACTTGAATAAAGGAGATTAAACAATCAGCGGTCAGATTGAGCATGAGAGTTAGTGAAAGAATTTCCCATAGAAGCAGTATTGGTAATATTTTAACGAATTAAAAGAATGTATAAGACCATGCTATTAATTGCCTGTTAAATATAAAAGGATTTAGAAATTTGAACGGATGATATGTAGATGCTGTTTTTTTTTTCATCTGTAGATATATGAACCCCCTTCTAGATAAGGATCTAATAGAATTTAGGAGGATGTAGATTCGCAGAATGTGTACCCTTTGCTTTGGAGAGGAAGAAACGAGAACTTTATAGATTTATAGAATGGCAAGTTTACCTTTTCCTTTGGACAGTGAAAGATCTCCATCTGTTTTAAGCAGAAGAGGAATTGTTAGGTATACTAAAGAGTGCATATTAATGGGTAGCTCACCATTTATATTTTTGTGTTCTGCCAGAAAGGCATTCCTTTTCAGTTGAAGTATAAACTGAACAGTTCTTACCTGAATATAGTTATTCTAAGTCAACTTTCTACAAACATGTCCATAATTCAGAATTTTAAGCAATTTCTCCTATTGCCAATTTTGGTAGTTTGAAAAATTAGTTTAGTTTTCTCATTGGTAGAGATATTTGTTATTGTTCTCTCCTCTATTGATATGGTATGTAACTCAAATTGTGATTAATCGATTTCTGTAAATTTATTTTGATATGAAAATGTAGGTATCCTTTTAAGATATGAGTCAGAAAATCTGTATATATCATATGATTTTTTATAACAGACAAAAAAGTTTTATAGGAGTAAGGTTGGCAGAAATAATTACGCATTGAATTTTTAATAATGATTTTTTTTTATGAAATATGATAACTTAATGTCTGTAAAGTGGCATGTGGCCGGAAAGAACCTTTCTTTACGATGTAAATGATTCATAGTTATGATTATCCTTGGGAAATTATTCTATTATATTATAAGTGTCCGCTGTTCCCCTTGCCCGCCGGTCTTTGCCAGCTGAACGAGCAGTGATTGTGGGCTACACACCATCTGGTAGCACTGTTTGTTGCCAGATCATTGTCTTTGGATATCCCGCTTCTAACGACATCAATCCTCATTCTCACTACTCATTTAGATCTGGTATCACTGCTCCCCCCCCCCCCCACCACCTCCCGGGCATGCTCGATAGCATGGACAGGTCTTACGAGTGAATATTGGTAAAAAATATTCTCAAATTGAGAAGAATCAGTAAGTATATTAATATGCAGGAAGTTTTGTTGGTTTTTAAAGGATGTTGATTGA
The DNA here is from genome assembly GCF_036898095.1 of Palaemon carinicauda. Classification (NCBI taxonomy): domain Eukaryota; kingdom Metazoa; phylum Arthropoda; class Malacostraca; order Decapoda; family Palaemonidae; genus Palaemon; species Palaemon carinicauda. Next base: position 25,620,510 of record NC_090765.1, on the reverse strand, counting down.
ACTTCATTATATCTTTCGAATAAATGTTTCTTAAGATGCAGAAACCTCGGGCACAGATACCCAAGGCTTTATTCATCCATAATCTAAAGCAGAGAAAGAAAGTAAGAGAGAAGCAGGAAGGAACAAGAAAATAACTTACCACGTAGTTTTCCTTGCTAGAGTGTCTTTCGCTTTGTATGTTAAGATTTTTGGAGATTCATTTCTTTTTGTGCCTGCCTTTATCTGGTTCAAAAGTGTTCTTTGTGGGTCTTTGATATTCTAGACAACCACCGCTACCTTCTTGAAGAGTATTGTCAGGATTTCATGTGATTTTTTTTTCTTTTTTGTATAAGTGCACTCTATAATGCGTTTGCAGGTATTTTATATTTAAATTCTTCATCTGTGCCAAAAATTTTGGTGTCCTAATTCTAATTTTCTGTTCGTTCTGTAATATCATTCCTATTTATATGGTTTACCTTATCTTCCTTGTTATTAATAATATAAAAGGACAGTGGTGGTTTGAAATATTTCCGCATTGGCTGCATTCTTGGATCACTGGTACTTTACCTTTATGACAGTAACAATGACAAAGTTATTTTTTCTCGTTATTATTATTGTTAACACTGCAACTACTACTGCTACCTCTGCTATTAACGATAAGGATAATGTACTTAGCTTTGCACAGTGGATTGCACTCTGTATTTGAAAATATGGATGCATTTACCAGTCAAGAATGAGGAAATATGTTTTAATGATGATATTTAAAAACGACCATTGATTTGTCATAAAGACACCCTTTCAGGTTGAATATGGTTGATGGTGGAAAAGTTTCGTTTTTATTGAATTGCTTACTTATTTTATTTTTTTTTTTATCTATTTATCTACCTATGAATTTATTATTAAAAGTAGTTCTTTCTTAAACACAGATCTTGCATTAAACTGTAAAGGATTAAACACCTTAATGGTCTAATATTACTTAATGGGAGAATAAGTACAAGGGATGGTTCTTCAACTATGAAGCAAGTAGGAGTCGATGGAATAATAAAGCTAAGAAAATATTGATTTGGCTACAGTATTGTTGGCTGTTAGAGTTGCAAATGAACTACAACTGATTTTAGCTTTCTTTTAATGTTCTAAAACGAGCTAACTATATTTTATGATATTTTTAAAGAGATATGAATTAATATATAAGAGCCCACTGGATTGTTGGCAGGAGGCGATGGTGGCTGGTACAACACAAACATACACTACCGAGGTCTAGCGATGGCTGGCAGGGCAGCCGGTCGGGACTAAGGTCCACCCCAAAGCCAAACCAAAGTCCTTCAAAAGAAGGCAACCGTGTTACCCCATACGAATGGGATAAAGGCACGCTAATAGATGAAGAAGAAGAAGATTGCTGGCATATCGATGTGAAGTGTGTGATATATCACTGTTTAAGAGGTAAAACCAGTACACTTCTCAAGTAACACCAACTGTTAGACCAATAGAATTAATGAAGAATGATATTCTAAGTGTGATGTAAGATTGAATAAAAAGATATTAGAAAGAATATCCATTTCAAGATATTGCCTCTATTCAAAAGAAATAAAGAAAATATATATCGTACTCTTAACACTAGGTGGAATTAAAGGCTTGGATTACTGAGTCAGAAATTTTGAAATGATTAGGACTGCTGTTCATAATTTATGAAAAATTATATGATTGATAACTATACTCAGTACCTTTAATTTATAACCAATTATTTCTAACGGATACGCCAACGTCTACGCGGATGTTCCATTGAAGTGCACCGGCCAATTTTGTGGAGAGTCCTACGTTATTATGGAGTTCTTCTTAAATGTGTAAATATAATTAAGTCTGTTCATGAGCATAGCCAGAGCAAAGTTAATATTAGTGGAGTCCTATTAAATGAATTTCCAGTGAATAGTGGAGTACTCCAAGGGAATGTGTTGTCACCTGTTGTTTATCCTCCTCGTGGATTTTGTAATGTATAAGGTTGTATTGGCCGATGTGGTAACGTCCCTGACTGGTGAACGCCAGACTAGGGTTCGAGTCCCTCTCAAACTTGTTAGTTTCTTTAGTCGCTGCAACCTCACCATCCTTGTGAGCTGAGGAGCGGGGGTTGGGGGAGCCCATAGGTCTATCTTCTGAGTCATCAGCAGCTATGCCTGGCCCTCTCTGGTCGTAGCTTGGGTGTAGAGGGGCTTTGACGCTGATCATATGTATTATATGGTCTGTCTCTAGGGCATTATCCAGCTTGATAGGGCAATGTCACTGTCCCTTGCCTCTGTCTGCCATTTATGAGTGGCCTTTAAATCCTTTAAACAGTTGGAGATAGTGGAGAAGGATTGTATTGGATTGGTAACCAGAAATAAGCTGACCTAGAGTATGCTTATGATGCTGTCCTTATTAGCAGAACCCTACAGGGCTTGCAAAGCTTGCTTACCTGGAATCATGAAATACCACATGAGGTTAGGCTCAAGAGGAATAGAAGAAAGATAGAGATGATGAGAACGGAATATGCAATGGAAGATAAAATATCGTTGGAAGGAGGAAGGTTAATGAGGTGGAATCATTTAAATATTTAGGAACTGTGATCTCTAATACAGGAACTTTAGAATTTAAGTTTATTGAAAGATTGAAAAAAAACAAATCAGACATTGGCTAGGTTGATTATAATTTGGAAATCAAATCGTCTGAAATTACATATAAAAATCAGGCTCTATATCAGTTTAGTGAGATCGGTGTGCAGATGCACTAGTTAGGTGGTAATTGAGACACTGCGTAATTGCAACTAACTTTATTTCAGCAGACAGCGAGCTTTTATGACAACAGTTTCAGTGAAAGAAGGTCACAAAAACTCAAATAGATTAATACAAGCACTTACAGGCAATAGATTAATACAAGTACATACAGGCAGAAACAAGTTATCAGTGCAAGGGAAAAGTGATAACGACAATATACAAGAAACAGAAATATCATTACGGTGTACGCACGTGTGATACACGTGAGGCATTGATGAAGGTCTGCAAGGTGGTGTACTGGCTACCCATAAGGGCGTCGACTTTGGTCATTAGGTCCTTCACGGGCAAAATATTGACATCGGGGATAGCAGCATGTATAGGTTTGGGTAGGCACCACACCCAAAGGTCACGAAGTAGATTCACTTCACAAGGAGAGCAGTCTGCAGCAGGTTGTTGACGACCATACTCTCATTTCCATGAGGGGAGCGAAACTTTTTGGTTTCATAGCAGTTCTTGCGAAAGCGGAAAAGGTTTCTCTATGTGGGCAGCAGGCAATGGCGAGTACTGCTCCAGGAAGTGACAGCTGTTGAGAGAGCTGAAAAGGTTTCTCTATGCGGGTAGCTGGCAATGGCAAGTATTGCTCAAGGAGGTATGGTTTGAGGGTGTCGTATGTTATTGGCATGTCGCCTTGCTCGTACAGCCAATTAGAGATAACTGGTAAAGTAACCACGGGGATCGCCATGAGAACGTAATCTGCTTTGGTACTTGACAGAGTCACACCCTTGATGCGAAACAGGACTTCAGCATACTGGAACCAGGAGAACGCTTCTCCGCTGACAAAGGACATTAGTTACATGGGCGTGGCGTTGATAGTAGAGTCAGTGTTTGACGGCAGCATCATCAAATAATATAACACAGCAGTGCAGGGGAAAGCGGGAGGGAGATGAACACTATAGCAGTTAGGTGGCAACTGAGAGACTGCGTAATTACAACTAACTTTATCTCAGCAGATAGCAAGCTTTTATAACAACAATTTCAGTGAAAGAAGGCAACAAAAATTCAAACAAATTGATACAAGCACATACAGGCAGAAACAAGTTATCAGTGCAAGGGCAGGGTGATAACGACTGTATACAAAAAACAGAAATACCGTTACAGTGGACGAATGTATTATACGCGTGCGGTACATCAGTGTTACTGTATGGACATGAGACGTGGTATGACAATAAAACAATATCCAAAAGATTTTGAAGATTTGAGAACAAAGTCACCAGAAGATTATTAGGAGTTGAATTGAAAGACAGGATTAGAAATGGAACTATAAGACAGATTACCCTTGTGCCTTATGTGGATGAGATCATGATGAGGGGTAGATGGAGATGGTTTGGGCATGCTCTTCGCACTCCCTAAGAAAGATTAGTTCATCAAACTTTCAACTGGGCTCCACAGGGCACTAGAAGAATTGGAAGACCCACGCCTACATGACTGAGGACTATGAAACGTGGAGTAGGAGATGATGAATATAGAAGTATTGATTTAAAAGCTTAAGATAGAGACGACTGCCGAAATCTAACCGAGGTCCTTTGCGTCAATAGGCGTAGGAGATGATGATGATGATGAGGATGATTTCTTTTATTACAAACTGAAAACTGAGTCCCAGCAACAGCTTTAAAGTTAATGATGCGGGCCATGTTTTGAAGTTGAGATTTAGAAGCCTGATGCCTTTTCTTTGAGGTGTTGTTACGGAATTTTGATTCCTTAATTATTTTATAGCTCACTCAGTCACCTTATGAATGTAGTCTTTGATGTCGTCCGACCAGTTCGGCGTTCTCTTTCTTGCTTTAACCAATTGTTTAGGGTAAACGGCATTTAGGTTTGGCCAATCCCATAAGAACTTGTTCCAATTTGCCATTTAACGCACACAGGGAGTTTAGCTTCATCGCCAAAATTACACTTGGAAACTGTTTAGCGAGTAAGAACTTCCAACCGAACTTTGGCACGGTGGGCTGTATGGCATTGAATTTCTATTTTGTTTTCTTGCCTTAAACAGAACCAAGCGAAGTCTGTTAAATTTCCA
>NC_090765.1:25593210-25610710 GCF_036898095.1 Palaemon carinicauda | reverse complement strand
ATACTTTTCCATGCTTTTTCTCCCCACTGTCTATCCGTTATTCTATATCTGCTGTAGATTTCTTTCCTCACCTTGCCTAGGGTCATTCTTTTGCCTTTCTTCCCCCTCCCCCTTCCCCCCTCCACGTCTTCCTTCCCATCTCTCCCTGTCGTACCATAACTTTTTCCTTCCTTACCCTCATCCCCTCCTCTTTCCTCACTCTGTTAACACATCCCACCTCTCTCCCATCCTCTTCCTTGCTTTCTCGCTCCTTCTCACACTCCATCTCCCCTCATGGCCTTTTCCATCCCCATTCCTCCACCTTAAGGAAGACATCTCTTACTACTCAGGATTTCCTTGCAGGGACTAGTACTTCTTGCGAAGTAATTTCCCATTGAGATTGGAATTATCCGTACTTCAAGAGATGAAGTTTTTCCATGAGAAGTTCACCGTAATATAGGTATTTGAAGTTTGTCATATTCATTTGTCTGCTGATCTTATGATATTTTTTTTTTGTCAATTGTTTAAAATGAATTGATTTAGGATTATTGTTTACCAAATATTTTGGTTGTTTACCTTCAACATAATCATGACTTTGAAATGGAATAATTCGTGTTTGGATGTTGTCTAATAGAATGGGAATTTATAGATAAGGCTCAGTAGAGGTGAATAGTTTCATTGTACAGTTATGTACGTTGAATCCAAATTATTGGTTATCCAGTTTCATTTAAATTTCCCTTCTTTACCAAATGGTTTGAGGAAAATTCGCCTTAGAATGATTAATGAATTTCTAGATAATTTAATAACTTAGGTTTATTGTTATTTGTGAAAGTTAAATTTTTTTCAGTACAGTTTCTCTCTCTCTCTCTCTCTCTCTCTCTCTCTCTCTCTCTCTCTCTCTCTCTCTCTCTCTCTCTCTCTCTCTCTCTCTCTCTCCTGTCTTTTCTTTTGAACAGCGCAAATAAGCATATTTTAAAGTTCTTCGATTATATAGATTCCCTATACAAGAGCTCAATATTAATTCCCCTCTCGTAGACACATCCATCTTTTGTTTTACCTTAAAGTGATTTTTCTGCGGCATTTCATTCAATACCCGTGTCGTCCCTCGCCCTTGCACCTATCTCCCCCTGGGGAAATAGTATCCTTAGATTCATGTCAAGCAACAAGACATTTTAGAAATTGTTGAATTCCTCAACTTGGCGACTGAATGCCATTTCAGGACAACTGGCACTATGTGACTTGAGTGCCAGGGAGGTTCAGGCGAGACATTGTTTACTTTCTTCCTCCGGGTTTTATTGGAGTGTGAATGCTGACATTTTATTCCTTTTTTTTTACACAGTAATGTATATTCTTTTGTTGCTTTCAGCGGCCAGAATTGAAATACTTTCCGAAGCTCCTACAGAGAGAAATAAACACACGCACTCATTCGCATGTGTGTGTGTTGTGTTCTTAGGTATGTCTTGTGTAGATGTATGTGATGTTAGAACAAATGGAATTTTCAAGAGTTTGTTTCTTTGTAGTTAGTTATCCAATTTCCTTACGGGTAGTATTGAATTTCAAATTCCAACGCTCTTATAGAGCTTATAGTGTGTGTTATATTGCATATCGTGGCCAAAATATTCTTCGATCATTTTATGTTTTGCAAAGCTTACAGATTCAATAAGCACCGTAATTGGTCTAAAAAAAATAATGAGGTCAGATACATATGATATTTTATGTTTAAAACGATATTTCGTTACATTTCCCTCCCTATACCACTTTGCGTTCATTACCCGGGCAACAGACTTCTACTGAAACACGTAAGCTTAGGTCTCCTTAATGAAATATCTAGGAATTGGTATAATTAGTCTCCAGTCAATGTATGGTAGAGTTTGCCAATCTTTCATTATACATCATTTAGAAAAACATTAAATGCAGTAAAAAAACGATGTCATCACTCAGGAACATCATTCAATTAGAATAGATTTGAATAGCATATTTGTATTGATAGTTTGAAAAAAGACCACTGTTTGGCATTTGTATACTTAAAGGAATTAACCATAGGATAAATTCTTTAATGAAAAATTGGGATTGTTCCGATATGTAGTTAAACAATATTGTAACTGGAATATAGATAGAGGAAATAAACGAAAAGTAAAAGGTAGAAGGCCATTCAATATTGAGGGACTTGCCATAGAACCTTTAATTTCGTATACAAGGGAAATACAGACTGTGCTTACTCCCTTGCGGAATGCGTGATTGCCTAAGTAAAATTCTGTATGTTTCTTTTCTTCATTCACTCACAATAGTTGTAAGTGCCAGTCGTCTAATGGGAAGCTTTTGTTGTGTTCCTTGTCCATCATGCTAGAATGTGACAGGTTCTTTATGGAGAGACGAAAAAAAAACTTATGGTTCTGGTATTTAAATACTTTTCTTGTGCTGTAGTCGATCCATTATCGGGTTCATGTGAAATTTAGGAGCTTTTGGTCCTCCTTGATTTATGAAGAGCTTTTATTTTGTGTGTGTTTTTCATTTATTGCTGTATTTTTTTCAATACTCAAACTATGATTGTATTTAGCAAAAAAAAAAAAAAAAAAAAAAAAAAAAAGATTAAATGTTATTAGCGTAACTACTTTTATAGTGCAAAAATCTATGCTGGTCTGTGATTATCGTTTAAGAAATATATTTATGAATTTCCCATGGGTGCAGTATCTCTGTTAGAGACTTGGAATGTCTTGCTGCGAAGTATATAAGAATGGCTGTGAGAAAATGTTTCCTAAATCTGACTATTATTTGATTGTAATGCCTAGATATGTATCTCCTCCCGGGGTTATTTATACTACCAAATACACTTTCCAGAGTATTTTCAATGTTAGATTTTGAACCATTGTATAAACTATCCCATTAGTAGAATGTTACGTTAACATTCAGACGACTACAAAGATACCTGGACTTGCGTTGATGATAAAATGTCAGGAAAGTCTATACTTCTTTGCTTAATAGGTTTTGTCTTTCTAATCCTTTCTCACAACAGGTGTTGTCTTTGTAATCCTTTCTCACAATAGGTGCTGTCTTTGTAATTCTTGCTCAATAGGTCTTGTATTTGTAATCCTTGCTCAATAGGTCTTGTATTTGTAATCCTTGATCACAATAGGTGCTGTCTTTGTAATTCTTGCTCAATAGGTCTTGTATTTGTAATCCTTGCTCAATAGGTCTTGTATTTGTAATCCTTGATCACAATAGGTGTTGTCTTTGTAATCCTTTCTCAATATGTGCTGTCTTTGTAATCCTTGCGCACAATAGCTGTTGTTTTTGTAATCCTTAATTGGCTATTCAACTTTTTCTGTAACAAGGTTATTGACAAGGCATTCCCTACCAAGGAAGTGAAAATAGAAACGGTGTAGGGGCTGTTGGTAAGCTCTGAGCTTGTGTATTTTTTCCATAATAGCAGAAATCAATGCAGACATATTTAAGGGGAAAATTGCTTCTGAGGTTTTTCACGTCGCTATCCATGCTTGGCTACGTAGCCACAATTGAAATGTATATTGTAATCTGTTATATTGCATTAAATGTGTCATTATATGCTTGCTTTAAGTATAAAACCCCGCATATTCTGTTTCAAACTATATGATGATATATTACTTATTGGTTTTCTAGATTTATGCTATAAAGAAAAAGAATTATATATAGAAATACTAAACCAATGGCCATGAAGTACAGACAGATACGGAGTTATTTAGGAAACATCCTCACCAACAGCTCAATCCAAATGAATCACAAACTTTAACCAGAACTTTATAAGAAATGCTTAAAAATTTATCTTTTGTTGGTTCCGATTTTGGATGTCTTTGGATGTCGGGAAGGTCTGTCTTGGATAAGAATAAGGGACTCATGTGGATGGGCTAATGTAGTTTTACTTTGGAGCACAGTTTGGTGGAAAAGGTTAGAAAATTAAAACGATTTATTTCCAATTACGTCATATTTAGTCATGAATGTGCAATTATAGCTCTGCAATGCACACGTTATTCTTCTTTTATTTAGGCAATAACCTATGATGCCTTTTCGGCGGAAACGTAATTTTGATTTTCAAACAGATTTGCTTGTGATAGGATTATCAAAGTATTTTTCGCGATGTCCTACTGGTAAACTTAGCCTGTTCGTTTTCCTAATTGACAGATAATTAGTGACCTTTCCTCCGAATGATTTTGATCATTGGCTTATACGGACTTCCGTTACTCCAGGCAGTGAAGTGGAGCCATTTTTTCACGGTTCCGGTTTTATCTTCCATGTTTTTCCTGTGTGCGGTCGTTGTTTAGCCGCAATTTTCTTTTATTTCTGGTTTTGCTTGGAGCGCCTTCATTCTTCTTTTCCTTTTTTTTCATTCTGGCCCGGCCAGATAAGAGCATCAGGCTCCCCTTTTCGTCGGTCTTCTCGTTGTAATTAAAGGGCGCATTTATAATGAAAGAAAACTGGTGGTTCTGTTTCCCAAATAAGCTCAAGGTAAATTGGCCTTTTCATTAACGACTCACATTATCAATATGCTGTACTTTATAGATGTGAAAACTCTATGTAATAATTTCAAAATTTGCTATGACTCTCAAAAGAAATTTCCTTTTTATTTATCGCAATTTATAAGTAAAATTCAAATTCCATGCTGCTTACTCTAGTAAACAGATACACTCGCATACATTTTCTGTTTTTAAAAAAATATAACTCCTCAGGCGTTTAAGAATGACTGGAGGATTGAAGTTTAAATGTTCTTTCTTATTCTATTTATTCTTGAGAATATTTAGCGTTGATTCATATACCGGTAAAATATGTTAGACGCAATTAGAACTTTACGTTTCATAGGCATTATTGCGTTTAAAATGTCAATACTGTATCCAGGCTGAATAATGGGACTAAATCCATTACTTTATACCAGGCCGGTTCATGATTTGATCGTTTATAACGTTTGTAATTTTGAGAATGTATTGATAAATAACTCCTTGGAGTAGATGCACCAATATCGCTACAATTTTACTTTTTTTTTTTTTTTTTTTTTTTTGCCTTCACTCACGCTATAGCACCATTTAATGGAATGTCCCACACTAACCCACTAGATTTAGGGTTTTTTTCTGAGACGACCTTGGCTATGTCACATTCGAGTAGTGATGACTGGAAAAACTACCAATGAGCTTGTCACACATGCTGAATTTCAGCATATATACACAAGTATCACCATTTGTATCGAATATGCCTGTTTACTGCCTGAGAAACTAATGCGTAGATGAACCTGAGAGAAAGAAGGTGACACATAGTTGTATTTATGCAGATAGGAACGGTTAATTAAAACGGGTTGTGGTGGCTTAAGGGGTAACGTCCTTGCCTTGAGATCGCCAGACCGGGGTTTTGATTCCCGCTCAAACTCGTTAGTTCCTTCGGTCGTTGCTACCTCACCATCCTTGTGAGTTAAGGATGGGAGTCATTAGTAGCCATTGCCTGGCCCTCCTTGGTCGTAGCTTTGGTTGGAGAGGGAGGTTGGGCGCTCTTCATATGTATATATGGTCAGTCTCTAGGGCATTGTCACTGTTCTTTGCCTCTGCCACTCATGAGTGGCCCTTAAACCTTTAAACTAAAGAAGTGTTGGCAGTGCCCTATTCTACATTGTTCCAATGATCAACATAGAGCACCATACGAAGTGTGTAACTGACGTTGACAAACATGTCCCTGTTGCGAATTCTTCATTGCCTGTCAAATCGGTGTAATCAGTTTGATATTTTTCATTGAATGCATCCAATTAGTATGGATGATTCCTAAAAGATGTGAGAACGCGTGTATCTCTTCTTATCTATCATGTAAGAGTAAGTTTTCATCTTTGTGATGTCCTTGTAGCTCTTTCGCCGCCTATGTTTTGGTATAACATTAACGTTTTCATAAAAGGTTGAATCTTGATGGTGACTCGAAAAATATGTGCTGAAATCTGGTAAAAGAGACAAGAGTCTCTCTCTCTCTCTCTCTCTCTCTCTCTCTCTCTCTCTCTCTCTCTCTCTCTGTCATATGATGATTTTCCGTAGAGGGCCTCATTTTTTAGGACATGTTATTTCGAGATCTTCAACACGTCCAGTTACATAAATACCCTCGAAGGTTAAGCCATTCCTGTTCAGTACAAGAAGATTAAGGAATTATTCTCGGAATCCCGTATTTTATCAGTGAAACATAAAATTCTCGTAATTAATATGATTTTTGTCATATAGCTTTACAAGCTCTTTTATGAAATGTTCTTATTAGAAAATCCAGAGAAATGCATATTGTTTGGAAAATATTGTTACTGGAATTACTGTTTATCAGTATAATGGATGGATGCATTCAAGGATCGTTATTCTAACACAACCAATTTGATAAAAATGAGTAAATGTAGTATTACATTTTCAGCAAATTGATGTTCATATTGCATGTCCGTGTGCGCCCCGGTATAACACTAGTATATCATCATTTCAGTGTAGCATTAATTCTTCACGTAACTCTCTAATTATTTTGCACTTTTAATAGTATCTCTTTTCTGCAAATGGAAATGGTCGTTTTTTGATGAAAAGCATCACGTTAACAGCAATCGAAGAGAATAAACGTTTCTATTACAAGATCATGTCCAGAATAATATATCATTGAGTAAAGTCATAAATATGCAGATTAGCTGGTCACTTTGAGAATGTGATAATAGGGTCTTCTGCGAGCAGATTTAGGTAATTTGGTGAATGTTGGATTCATATAAATGCCCCTAATGCTTGAGGTTTTTTTTCGGCATTGAGCATTTTTTATTGTTTTCCTGTTTATTAACCAACGCATCATAACTTGAAGTTCTAGCTTCCTGATTACTGAAAGTGACTATGTTATTGTGTACATTAATCTAATCTTTTGCTTGAAGCGAATAATTGAATTGTCTATAAAAAAAAAGAAAAAAAGTTGTCTCAGATTTAAAAATTACAGAGAACGAAAGATTATTGAAGTAGGTTTCAATTATCAAAACATTGTTTGAAAATTTAATACATAACATGCAATGCTCCCATTATGATAAAGAATTGGAAATAACGAAGACATAAATAATACGTGGGAAATATCCAACCTATTATCTGCAGAAGAGGTAAAAAAGTGCCTGAAGTAAATCAGAGTATCTAAGTGAAAAGTAACATTTGTGTCATTGGGTGAGACAAGTAATTTGGTTCGTATCTCAATAGGAGCAATAAGAGAAGTCTCCTCAAACTTTGGAACAGTTCCCCCATACAACGATCGAGTCCCTTTTTGACCTCTTGTAGAGTAACTGCGTCACGTTGCAGAATGTAGTCACCTTTTACTGTAGTGAGACCAGTGATAACCATATAAAACAAATATAGTGAGATGAATACCTAATTTCTGGATTATAATCAAGTGAAGATTTCTAAGACAACAATATAAGATATTCAGCGAGGCATTATTGGATACATGATTATCTTGAAATTGGTGTTTAATTTAGAAATAACTTTTAGTGCCACTCGTGATGGAAACCGTGTACAGATGATGCATTATGGTCCTAGCGATTGTGTTTATTTATGATAAGTAGTATGCTGTGTTCATAGTTTTTAGTAGATGAAAACAGTGTACTCTACATGATCTTAATCACTATGAATAAGACCTCTCTAGCTTATGAGGCGGCTTTTCAATAGTGCATATTTTTTTCTTTGCACTTTTGAAAGTCGTATTGTGTTTCCCATTATGTATTGCATCAAGTCCTTACTTTCTTGTTTTTCTTTGAGGATCATCTTAGGTCTTGTCACTGATTCAATCTTTTCCATTGGAGTGCTTGTGTAAAATTAGTAGAGTTCATTGCTCGGATAAGTTTAAACACTTACGTTTTATATAGCAAGAATAGCGTAACCATACCGAGAAAAATCATTTCAATTTAATTTTGTTGGTTTTTTCCAAAATCAAACCATTGTTCTCTAGTCTTGGGTAGTGCCATAATCTCTGTACCATGGCCTTCCACTGTCTTGGGTTAGAGTTCTCTTGCTTGAGGGTACACTCGGGCACACTTCTATCTAGTTTCTCTTCCTCTTGTTTTGTTAAAGTTTTTATAGTTTTTATAAGAAATATTTATTTTTGTGTTTTTACTATACTTAAAATATTTTATTTTTCTTTATTTCCTTTCCTCACTGGGATATTTTCCCTGTTGGGGCCCCTGGGTTTATAGCATCCTGCTTTTCCAACTAGGGTTGTAGCTTAGCATTTAATAATAATAATAATAATAATAATAATGATAATAATAATATCCTAGCGACTTAAATAGGGGCCAGTATTGCGGTAGATGCCGGTCATGGATTGGCTGTCGGCAAGTGGGAATGGGACCTCATTACTCGAAAATTTGCATTGTTAAATTTATAAATAAGTATTATTGTAAGATTACATATTGCGATTTATTAGAAAATAAAACATTGTTTTTCCTTACATGAATGGCTTCGAGGAGGCAGAACTACAAATATTTGCCCATTGTGTAATAAAAGGTTAGCAGAATAAAATACACAGAAACCGTTTCAAATCATCTTCGTATTGCTGTTTTCTTTTTTATTGCTCAAAAGAACCTCAGAAAATTATTTCTTTTATAGTTTGCAAATCGAGAATGTTTTCAACAGTTGATGTACGACAATTGCCTCGTGGCATGTCAACCACATTGTATAGAACATTGAAGTTAATTCGACGCTTTGCTTGATAATTTTAGAAAAAGCTATTATTCTGAATAGTATCGTTGGTGAAGGTTGTATTATATATTTCCTTTGCTCAGTGATGGAGTATCATAGATTAAGTCTTAGAAGTATGACCTAATGATTTTTATACTTTTTCTAGATCTTGCTACCGCCCTCTTTTAGAAGTTTTCCATGGGAAACTTAGAAATATACTGCAGATGATCAAGAGATCACAGTTAACCAAAAATCCAGTGAGCAATTTTGTTCATAAATCACAATTGATGCCTAATTTACGACTCGCAGAATTCCGTGAGGCATCGGCATGCGACCTAAAGATATCTTAGAACAAGTGAAAGCTCTACCCGTGTTTGTAATGCAATTTAATATAGATAACGAAGTTCTGGTTATTTATATTTGATGTGCCAAGATGTTCTTATATATTTTTATGCCTTAATGCCCTCTGCAACAGCGAAAACACTATGCAATAACATTTTATATGTAAATGAATATCGGAATACTGTAGTCAACTTCACAGCCTTCCTACTAACGTATTGGGGTAGGCACTTGAAGGAAGAGTATTGATCTTCGTTGAATACCTCGGTTTAGAAGTAAATCACTGGCGTACAAGCTGTTCGTTTATTTTGCACAAATTTAAGTTCTATAATAGGATTTACATGTCACTTTTCATTACTATAGTGCCTATTTATTATGTATCTGCTGTAATAAGAAATATCAGCAAGCAAAGTTATGTATGTTGGGCAGAGTTTGAAATGAAGTGTTTCATAAATGCGCCAATATCGAAAGGTTCTAGGAGAGTTGCATCGGTAATATTAATAATTGATTTTAAGGTTTCAGCGAATAATTTATGTTTTCCCGTCTTTGTCCGTCTTTGCATTTGCTACTGTTTTATATTGCCCTCATATATTTGTCCATTTCTAGTGGTTACTCTTTGTTTGCTTACTCATATTTGATGTGTTTTTGTTTGAATTCATGAGCCATTTACCTTGTTAGCCAGCTGCTTTGTAGTTACATCTAATATGATCCTTTTGCACACGAGTTTATATTGCTTGTTCCTATGATGATTAACTATGCGTTTTACAGGTATTCTATTTGTTTTCCGTCAAGTTTTGTCGCTTTTCATTATCGTGTGGAATGTTAAAAGGGTTATGTTTTGTTTAAGATAGGCTTTGCTAGTTTTAATCTCTCTTGATATACTTTCATTGAAATTTCATTTATTTTGATCGTTGCATTTTTTCTGACATAGGGCGGATAATTTGTTTTTTCATTCATTAAATAAAAACTTTTATTTCAGTTTACAGTTGTGTATTTATTTAGCAACTTCACATATATAGTTTTAAATGATGCTTTATTCGTATTTTAATATTAGTTGTTTTTTAAAGGTTACTTCTTTGCCGGAAGCTACTACAATATTACGTCATATTCTTTAAAGGGAACTACTCGAGTGCATAAAGTTCCCGGATTCTAAAAGTTTACTCTATGCGAAATTGCTGATGAGGATACATAGTTACGTGATTTTTACTTTTGTGGTAACCTTGGAAAGCGACTTGCACATCTGCGATTAATTTTGGAATTTGAGTCCAATGGAACCCTGTTAGGTTATTCTTAAACATAAGAATATTATATACAGTGTAAAGTCAGAAAAACTACAAACACTCTTCTTTTCAGGTATATATATATATATATATATATATATATATATATATATATATATATATATATATATATATATATGTATGTATATATATATATATATATATATATATATATATATGTATGTATGTATATATATATTATATATATATATATATATATATATATATATATATATATATATATATATATATATATATATATTATAGTTTTTCTCATATATTGATATTGGAGCATAAAAACTCTATTATAATTCCATAGAGCTGTGTTTCGTATGGACAAGAAAACACAAAATTTGCGTTATTTTAAACTATTGCTGGCGTTTTCTTTTATTAAGAAAGCCAACGTTTGCTTTGCCTATGGGGTACGACAAAATAAAGGAACATGTTTGTCAGGGTTTTTCTTTAGAATTTAAAAAAAAAAAAAAAAAAAAAGACGTCGCACAATAATTAAAATATGTATGTTTATAGATAGTCAGATTTTTATCGTTATTCGTTTCTGTTTATTTTATAATTTATTTCTCTTAATTTTGGAACTCATCTCCTTCATTTTATAATATTGTTTTATCATTAGAGGAGAATTATGCTGTTTTTATTACTGTAAGATCAACAAAGACAACAGCATCCTGCCGGTGTTGCTGCAGAGTTTCATAGAGAAAACACCCTTTTTACCGGTAGTTGGTAAGTTAGGCTATAATTTGGCAAGTAAGTTCCCTTCATTTTTGAACTATTCAGGCCATGCAGCTCTAACTTGCATCGCTTTCAGTTAATTATGCTTAGACTATAATTATACCGAAAGTTAGTTACATTCCAGCTATCATTATCTCAGAAGTTAATTATTTTGACGTCGTAATTATTGGTAATTCAACATTTTCTTAAATATGATAATATTATGATAACTATGACTAAGTATTAACACTGTCTTCTTGCGTTGAAGAACAATCCTGCATCCTTATCAGTATATATATATATATATATATATATATATATATATATATATATATATATATATATATATATATATATATATAGCGAGAAATATTTAGCGAAAGGTAAGGAGGTGTATGTTGCGTTTATGAATCTGGAGAAAGCGTATGATAGAGTTGATAGGGAAGCAATGTGGAATGTGATGAGGTTATATGGAGTTGGTGGAAGGTTGTTGCAAGCAGTGAAAAGTTTCTACAAAGGTAGTAAAGCATGTGTTAGGATAGGAAATGAAGTGAGTGATTGGTTTCCGGTGAGAGTGGGGCTGAGACAGGGATGTGTGATGTCGCCGTGGTTGTTTAACTTGTATGTGGATGGAGTGGTGAGAGAGGTGAATGCTCGAGTGCTTGGACGAGGATTAAAACTGGTAGACGAGAATGACCATGAATGGGAGGTAAATCAGTTGTTGTTTGCGGATGATACTGTACTGGTTGCAGACACAGAAGAGAAGCTTGGCCGATTAGTGACAGAATTTGGAAGATTGTGTGAGAGAAGGAAGTTGAGAGTTAATGTGGGTAAGAGTAAGGTTATGAGATGTACGAGAAGGGAAGGTGGTGCAAGGTTGAATGTCATGTTGAGTGGAGAATTTCTTGAGGAGGTGGATCAGTTTAAGTACTTGGGGTCTGTTGTTGCAGCAAATGGTGGAGTGGAAGCAGATGTACGTCAGAGAGTGAATGAAGGTTGCAAAGTGTTGGGGGCAGTTAAGGGAGTAGTAAAAAATAGAGGGTTGGGCATGAATGTAAAGAGTGTTCTATATGAGAAAGTGATTGTACCAACTGTGTTGTATGGATCAGAGTTGTGGGGAATGAAAGTGATGGAGAGACAGAAATTGAATGTGTTTGAGATGAAGTGTCTAAGGAGTATGGCTGGTGTATCTCGAGTAGATAGGGTTAGGAACGAAGTGGTGAGAGTGAGAACGGGTGTAAGAAATGAGTTATCAGCTGGAGTGGATATGAATGTGTTGAGGTGGTTTGGCCATGTTGAGAGAATGGAAAATGGCTGTCTGCTAAAGAAGGTGATAAATGCAAGAGTTGAAGGGAGAAGTACAAGAGTTTGGGTGGATGGATGGAGTGAAGGAAGCTCTGGGTGATAGGAGGATAGATGTGAGAGAGGCAAGAGAGCGTGCTAGAAATAGGAATGAATGGCCCTGCTGCTGCCTATGATGCCTTAGATGACCGCGGAGGTAGCAGCAGTAGGGGATTCAGCATTATGAAGCTTCATCTGTGGTGGATAACGGGGGAGGGTGGGCTGTGGCACCCTAACAATACCAGCTGAACTCAGTTGAGTCCCTTGTTAGGCTGGGAGGAACGTAGAGAGTAGAGGTCCCCTTTTTGTTTTTGTTCATTTGTTGATGTCGGCTACCCCCCAAAATTGGGGGAAGTGCCTTGGTATATTTATGTATGTATGTATATATGTGTGTATATATATATATATATATATATATATATATATATATATATATATATATATATATATATATATATATATATATATATATATACACACACACACATATACACCCTCACACGGACACTTGTAACATACTCTTCGGAATTGTGACTGTTCGTGTTTGTATCTAACTCGTCGTCCCATAGGTACTTTGAAAGGAATTAAATATAGACTTTTATCTCATCATCAGGAACTATGGGATGCGAGTATGTGAGGGAAGTAAAGAGAATAAACAAAAGTCAAGCTACAGGGACAGAACTAAATAGAAATTTCTTCTACATTTTATGACTAATTGAGGCGTTAACTATTTGTAACATTAACAAGAGTCATGGAATCACAAACTTTAGCTGGAAACCATTGATTATTTTCTAAGGTTTTATTTTTTGAAGCCCCCTTGCCCTTATTGTGTATTGATCCTGGTTCTGTTGTATGGAGGACCTTGGTTTATCTTTCGTATCTTTTTGCATAAAATTCATGCTGTTGGTGATCAGTTTGACAACATGAATTGATTTCTTGTTGTTTATATGTACTACTCTATTAATATTGTTGTTGTTAATAAAAGATAAAGGGAAAGACAGCCCAGATAAGGAAATAAATAAATTACAAGGGTAGTAATGAACAATTGAAATGAAATATTATGAGAACAGTAACAACACTAAAACAAATCTTTCGTATATAAACTATAAAAAGAGACATATCAGCCTGTTCAACATGAAAATATTTGCTGCTGTTTTTATGTTTGCACTTTTGAAGTTCTACCGATTCAGCTACCCGATTAGGAAGATCATTCTGGTCGCAGCTGGAATAAATCTTCTAGGGTACTGTGTAGTATTGAGCCTCATGATGGAGAAGGCCTGACTATTAGAATTAACTGCATAGCTAATATTACGAAGAGGATGGTACTGTCCGGGTAGATCTGAATATAAAGGATGGTCAGAATTATGAAAAATATCATGCAACATGCATAACGAACTAATTAAACGACGGTGCCAGATTAATATCTAGATCAGGAATAAGAAATTTAAAAGAATGTAAGTTCCTGTCCATCAAATTAAGATGAGAATCAGCAGCTGAAGACCAGACAGGAGAACGATACTCGGAACAAGGTAGAATGAAAGAATTAAAACACTTCAGAATAGGTTGATCATCGAAAATCTTGAAAGACTTTCTCAAATCACCAAATTATTTGTGCAATTGAAGAAGATACAGACCTAACGTGTTTCTCAAAAGTAAATTTGCTGTCAAGAATCACACCTAAAATTTTAAAAGTCATACAGAGTTAAAGAAACTTTATCAATGCTGAGATCCGGATTTTGAGGAGCAATTGTCCTTGACCTACTTATATCACACTTTGGTTTTGTTAGAATTCAACTTCATGCCTCATAATTTGCACCATGCGCTAGTTTTAGCTAAGTCTCTATGAAGGGATTCAGTAATCCCAGATCTACATTCAGGAGATGGAATTGTTGCAAAGAGGGTAGTATCATTTGCATATACAACGGGTTTGTTTTCTAGGCCAAACCACATTTCATGTGTATATAGTATAAAAAGTAATGGGCCAAGAACACTACCCTGAGGAACAGCACATATCACATTCCTGTACTCACTACGGTGCCCATCAACAACAACTTTCCTATCTATCACTTGAAGATTCAATAATGATACTAAGAAAAGACCCACCCATTCCCATCTGTTTGACTCCGAAAACAAGGGCCTCATGATTAACACGGTCAAAGGCAGCACTAAAATCAAGACCAATCATATGAACTTCTGACCACAGTCAAGGGATGTTTGTACACCCTTGGAGATTGTAAGAAGGGCATCACATGCTCCAAAGACTTTACGAAACCCAAAATGCAAACTAGGGAACAGATGAATACCTTCAGCAAACCTATTTGGACGTTTTGCCAAAAGACGTCTAAAAACTTTAGATAATATGGTATTTATGGAAATTCGGTAATAATCAGTTGGACTTGAGTTATTTCATGTAGCAAGACACATGTTATCTACTATGTTTTATTCTATGCACGTATATGTTTATATAGCTTATAGCGTAGTTTACTTGTAGATTTTCTTTTGTTATAAAGACAAGGGATAAACATAGCGGAAACTGACTCGCCTAAGGCTAAAAACTCCCCATTACGGGATATTTGTTTTATAAGATTTAAGCATCGGTAGGTAAAATTTGGTCTTTATGTCTTCAAATTGGTCTTAATAAAGATTCAGTATATTATATTTTTTAATGAATCTCTCTCTCTCTCTCTCTCTCTCTCTCTCTCTCTCTCTCTCTCTCTCTCTCTCTCTCATTGTAACAAGAAAGTTAAAGAACGCATACTTCCGCACAGCGTCAAACCCAGGTGAACACATTATAACATCCGGAAAGGTTAGCAATCGTAATTCAAACGAAATCTGTAGATTAATTAGGAGACAGGAACCTCCGGTCAGACTTTCAGCGAATAAGTAATTATTGAATTTGATTACCATAATCTACGGTAGTTGTTCATAGGTTTTCAGTTTCTTAAGCCAGGAATGTATGAAACTGGGTTGATTGCTCCAAACCCAGCCACTTCTCCCCTTAAAAAAAAACTGTTTATATCCAAGTTAAATTCCTATCTTATCAGAAATTTAGTCCCATATTACTAGTTGATAGGTGAACCTTTTTAGATTTCGTTATATATTCCAAGAAAACTCTTGCATAATCTTACTGATAAACAGACGGAAAAAGAGTCTTGCAAACCTAACCAGAGACATAATCTCTTTAGCGGAGATAATAAATCTCTTTTCTCCACAACCGTTTTCTTCTGAGAATCCTTGTAAATTGTTTCATGCATTATGCATTCTGCCTGGTCGTTTTGGGGTACTCGCATTACACTTTAGCGAGATGGACGTTGCATTATTTTTCCTCAGCAAAAACGGAGCAGTCCTTTAGGGAAAAAAAAAGAAATCTTGATCACTGAGCTTTAGCCAGTGTTCTAGCTTAAGGATATGGCTCTGTAACCACCTCAGTATGGAGTATGAAATGCACCGGCATGTAAATTTGCTCCCTGCCAGAAGCACCTATGGCAATATTGCTGTTGGCATGGGCTCTGTATATGCATAATTTGCATATATATTGCACTGTTTGGCAATGCTCCACCTATGCATTGCTAAAATTGGGATTGATTTTGTGTGCACCTGTTTGGATGGTAATATTTAACGCATGTACTGTCCGGTTGGGACTGTGTTCATATCTGTTTTGTGATACTTTTTGAGGGTTTTTAGTTATTACAAGTTTTGACACGACAGATTTGAGTATGTACAGCAATAATTTAACACATAAGAGCAGATTTTATGTTTGTGTTAAGATAGTGTTTTGATATTTGTGTGACGTAGCGAGTGAAACTATGTTTTCACGGGCTTATTGTTGTCTTTCTGGTATTGGGTTTAATATAAGTTTTTCTTTATTATTAAAGCAACTGCTTGCTTGCCCCTCTTTGTAATACTTGTCAAGTGACAATAGATATGAAACATATTTTAGCCGATTGTCCTGTTTCTAATCTTCAGAGGATGACATTTTCTCCAGGACAAACCTTTAAGAGATATACTGGGGGAATATTTTAATCCTGAACTTGAAAAATTTAAACAGATTATTTGTTTATATCATGAGCTTTAATTGATTTTATTAATTTATTTTTGTCGTCAAGTTTTTCATCTCCGGAACCTTCCTTTGATGAGGAAACTTCATGAGAGATTTAAGGAAAATATCTCTTTGAAGCTATTTATTAATATAAGAAAAAAAAGTATTCATCTATTAATTATCTCTCCTTTTCTGTTCTCATTATAGAATGTTTCCCACTATTCCCCTATTTACAGTACATAATCACGAGAGTATATATTTTTTATTAGAATAAAGTACGGGAATTCGAGAATCATTATGAACACATACTAAACTGCTTTATCGGTCTTTTTTTCAAAGTTTCTTCTTGTTACCATCTTAGAATCGTTACAGGGTCTTTCAATTTCTAAATAAAAAGGATTCAACAATAGCAATTGAAATATGAGAAATTAATATAAAAAGAAACAAAAGCTTATTTACAAAGAAAATTAACGTTGCTGATCCTTTACTTTTAATGACTAGAATTGATTAAAGATATTGATATATAATGAAAACATGTAGAGCGATAGGATACTTGAATAGAAAGTTGGCGAGTTGTCTTCGGTTGTTTGAATGTTTCTGGTACAGGGACTTCATGTTTTAGAACGTTGCAGAAGGACTAGTTACTATTCTTCGTCACCAGTATGATAATTTCGGAGATAGGTGTTTGTCGTCTGAAGGGGAGACTCCCGTCATAAGCTAACTCTGTCTGACCTCTGGTTTTCTTATCGCTTTCTTTCCTACCTGGTTCCTCTCTCATTCGTGTGTGGTCAGAGCTAATTACATTGCCATATAAGGAGGTTTTTTATATGCTACATCCTAATTGATATCCTTTAAAGCGTCAACTTCAGTCACACCATAAATACTTCTAGAGCAAGTTTTCTGGTACAATCTGTGCCCGATGTGGTGCCATATAGCAAAAGAACAGCGTGGAAAAACCAAACATAGACGCTTCCAGAAAAAAAAAAAAAAAAAAAGGATTTTCATCGAAACTTAGTTTGTTCCTGAAATGCTGGCAACAGTGACACAATCTTTTACCTAACGTTAGCTAGATTTCTTTTGCTGGAAAAGTATACGGTTTTCATATAGGCCTATATATATATATATATATA
>NC_090765.1:25578210-25580710 GCF_036898095.1 Palaemon carinicauda | reverse complement strand
CCTTACTTCTTTCCCACCGTTATCCTTGCATTAAGGGATCGGTTGCCTGATGCTCCCTCTCCAACTCCTTTTATCAAAGGCAACCTCTTCCATCGAACCTCTTCTCTCCATATCACCCTTCACCTTATCTTGCCCTCTATGTCTCTATCTTCCTCTCGATCTTCTCTCTAAATAGGTTCCTCCTAAGCCTTCCCCACTCCCTCCGCACCATCCATTCTCAACACGTGCCCACACCATTTCAGCCTTGACACTTTACTACGCCTGTCATTCTTCTTATTTCTTCAGTTTAATTTCTGTACCTGGTTGTATTTAAACATCTACTCATATAGCACATCTAAATGCGTGCATATTAGCAGTATGTAACCACAAACATGTCTAAACATAAACTTTGACATATTTGATCATTTGTAAATATTAGAAAAAAAGCCTTGTATACCTGTATACATTTACTGTATATACTAACATATGTTTCATTGTCAGTAGCGTGTATGCGACATCACAAATCCTTAAATGTATGTATATATGTATGACTGTTTATGTTTGCAACTACTGCACATTCATACCATAGTATAAACTTTTCCATTGACTGAGATTGATTACATGATGCAGGCAAGACTCGGTGTCCATGTCCATGATAAACATGTTTTTCCCTGTTCTCTTTTCCGGGGCATTTCTGACAGCTTGTACCGTGGCCAAATTAAAAACTAGTCGGATATTTCAACCCGTTCCTAATATGGACTTGTATTACTATGTGGAGATAAATATGAAAGATTTTTTTCTTTATAGTTTTTCTTGAAACTCTCTCTCTCTCTCTCTCTCTCTCTCTCTCTCTCTCTCTCTCTCTCTCTCTCTCTCTCTCTCTCTCTCTCTCTCTCTCTCTCTCGTTACATGAAAAAATAGTTCACCAACGCTTCCTTTTGGAATTATTAGTTGGGATATATATATATATATATATATATATATATATATATATATATATATATATATATATATACTGTATATATGTATATATATGTATGTAAATATATCTATATATACTATGTATATATATATAAATATATATATATATATATATATATATATATATATATATATATATATATATATATATATACAGTATACAGTATATATGTATATATATACATATATATGTATATTCACTTTGAAACAGTGTAACATTATTATTACTACTAGCTTAGCTACATCGGTAGTTGAAAAGGCAGAATACTATAAGCCCAAGGGTTCCAACGGGGAATATAGCCCAGTGAAGAATGGAAAAAAGGAAATAAATGAACCAGTAGAAGTAATGAACTTGAGTAAGGAAATCAATAAACCAGTAGAAGTAATGAACTTAGATAAGGAAATAAATAAACCAGTAGAAGCAATGAACTTAGATAAGAAAATAAATTGACCAGTAGAAGTAATGAACTTGAATAAGGAAATCAATAAACCAGTAGAAGTAATGAACTTAGATAAGGAAATCAATAAACCAGTAGAAGCAATGAACTTAGATAAGGAAATAAATAAACCAGTAGAAGTAATGAACTTAGATAAGGAAATGAATAAACCAGTAGAAGTGATGAACTTTCATTAACGTGCTTTGAAATACAAAAACAAGGTAAGGCAAAAGAATGTATCCCAAAAAGTTATTTTGTGTATTTACCATGCCTACGCCCAATGCCTAAGGAATTTTTAATATATATATATTTATATATATATATATATATATATATATATATATATATATATATATATATATATATATTCGTTATTCCTAGTGCGTATATCACATATGAATGTCTTTATATCTGGATAAGATCTTTAAAATGTATTTGAGTGATGTGCATTTCAAACAGTCCTTACACAGAGTAAATGTTGCTTAGATATGTTTGTTGGCATTAAATTCTTATGTAACTTGGGCAATTTTTACGAACGCTTTATTTATATAGAATAATCTGGATTTTTAAAGAGCGATATGGGAAGAGGAAATAAATGTCGTAATACCGGAAGGAGAGTCTAATGGTATCTATATTTAAGCAGGAAGGCGGTGTCATGAATTGCGTAACTACAGGAGAATTAAATTAACAGACCGTGGACTGAATGTTTTTGATTGGGTACTAGATAAGAGATTGAGAGAGATTATGAAGATTGGAAACAGCAGTATGGATTCATGAGGGGGAGAGGGACTGTGAATGCTATCTTTATAGAAAGGTTGCTAGAGGGAACCCAGAAGCTCTTCTGTGACTTTGTACAGCTAGAGAAGGCTTATGATAGAATCCCAAGAGAAATTATGTTTTGGGGCTTAAGGAAGAGTAAAGTCCGTGAGCTAGGAGAATGGACGAGATGGTGTGCGAAAGAACAAGGACAAAAGTAATAACGCCAATTGGGGAAACAGAAACCCTTGAAATTAATGTTGGATTACACCAGGGGTCAGCATTAAGTCCGTTTTTATTTGTGATAGTCATGGCTGTGTTAATTGAAGTGATCAGAAATGAATAGT
>NC_090765.1:25555710-25575710 GCF_036898095.1 Palaemon carinicauda | reverse complement strand
GATAATAAGAATAATATAAAAAGTTCATTACAAAATTAACGCCATCGAGGCAGCAATTAATTTCAAGAAAACGTGTTTAAAATAGGATCTACTCCCAAAATATTATTATTATTATTATTATTATTATTATTATTATTATTGCTGTTGTTGTTGTTATTGTTAATATTGTTGTAGTCAGTATACTTCATTTATTTCTTTTTACAAATATTGTTTTGTCTTGGTTTTAGTAAAATTTAAAACCTTCTTTCTTTCCAACCACTATCGTTTTAGAGTATTAACTCAATGCTTATACTGTATATTAGTTAACGAGTAACCATTTATGTTCCTATCTAATTCTTTGGTTCTCTTTGGTGAAAACATTTGTTTTTAGTTTACTTCAAACGTGTTTTTGAATTTGGCTATATTTGTTTCTAAACTATAATTCGATTTGTTGCTGGTTTGTAAATTGTCTACATCCTTTTTACTTTAAGCTTTTCATTATTATTATTACTCAAGCTTTTTAATTATTATTATTATTATTATTATTATTATTATTATTATTATTATTATTATTATTATATAAGCCAAGCTGTAACACTAGGGAAAGCAACCAGGTCATAGCCATGACTCTGTACAGAAAAAGTGTATAGATATAAAGTTACCTATAAAGTTATAATGAAAATAACAATATGCAAAGAGAATGACGATAAAAATTGTATTGAAAATGAAGATCAAATATAAAGAAAACGAAAAAGGTCATGGAAAGTTCACCTCATGATAAACCACCAAGCTTCCGTTAAAAAAGAATAAGAGCCGATGTACCTTCAAGCATGGAAAGTGAAGCAGGACAGGTTGGGTATAATATAGGCGCTATTGCACTACCCAGATCTAGAGAACATTGGTTTGATGGTGGAGTTACCTTATAGATTCAATCTGCTTACCATGTCTAGATACTTTTCTTCCTTTTTTGTGAGCAAATGACCACTGGATAGTTACGCTAGCTACGCACATAAATGTGAATGTAAGGTGTAATATGCACAGTATTGTCAGATTTGTTGAAAAAGAGTAGAATATGCAATGGTTATTCCCGACTATTCTATGTATGGGTAGGCAAAAAAAAGAGCGGTGCCCGGCGAGGGGACCAATATCAAACCCTTCTCATCCTTCAAGCATATTTTAATTTCCAGAGGTAGTATATCAAAGGAATACAGATGCCTTGACCATCCCACCATATAGCTGTTATCTATCCTTGGCTGGAATATTGCTTCTATCTTTGTTTCTCCATCGATAGGATAGGATGAAATGCATTTACTCAAATCGCTGCCCTACCTGTATCTCTTTTCTGGAGTCATCTCTAGTCCGCTCCCATGTACTGTAGTTATTATTTTCCATAGTTACTTTTTTTCCATCCATTCGAAATCTCTTTCTGGCAGTGTCCTGGCCAACTCTTCCTACCGTGAACTGTTGTGGTCAGCGATGCTGATTCATTCGTTGTTTCTTTCCATTTACAACCCTGAATTGTCATTCTTTCCCTGACTCGCCAACATGTTTTACACTACTTATCTTTTCTCATTAGTATTATCATTCAAGTACCGAATAACCATCTTGGCCTTAATCCTTTCATCAATACCCATCTATTATATGTTTATGTTTCATGGGGCGGTTTCGATGCTTTTTCAGGGTTTGTGTCCCACTTTCACTTCCCTCCTCTTGTGACCTTCATACCTTGTACGGTATCAGGATACGTGTCTTATCTGTCTATTTAAAAAAAAAAAAATCCTGATATTTGCCACTTCTTTTTGTGGCATTGCAATAACAAATTATTATCAAACGCTGTTGAACTTGTATTCTGGACACCATCACACACATACTGTATATGAATAGATATTTGAGGAAGAAATTTGATAACCAGACTTCCTCTTCCTCTGCCCCTTGTCTTTGATGCGTAGACAAAGCAAGTTCCTGAAACTTCTTCAAATCCAACTTCTCTCCTCCGATCTGTTGGTACTATAGCTGTCTCTCACTTCTGATAAGGCCAAGCCATCCTCTTTGGTTTCGCATTTCACTCTATCTCTGCTATAGAAGGCTTTGCTGCAGCTGACTACTATTCAAACTAAAACGACTTTACGGGTATATCTCCTCTTATCTATTCCGTGTTTTAAGGTCACCAGTGATACAATTTTTACCAGCAAAAGAAAAATGTTTGAGTTCGATGCCGTTTTTTTTTATAGTTTTGGTAAATAGTTGATTTATCAAGATCTAAGATTAAACTATCCATCTTGTTAGCGTTTGGATTAAGCGTCATTTCGTAAACTTAATCTGAAGATTATTATGTATCCTACATTCATCTCTTAAGTAGGGTGCATATTCCAATACTTTCTAGTTTTTTTTTTTTTTTTTTTTTTTTTTTTTTATGTAGTGTACCTCATTCCTTTAATTTACAAATAATTCATTTTCCCGAGCTCATGATACCGTATTCCATTATTTGTCGGATAAACATTATAGCACTATACGATACCAATTAGTGACCTCTCTTATCCCCTTTGTCTTTCCTTTCTTTCGGGATCTTTACGGTAGTGGTCTGGGTTCCATTGATTTTGACATTTTTTGATGATGATCGCTCTATCCATTACATAGTAGCAGAGATTGTTACGGTTCTTTATTTATAGGGCCTTGAAAAGTTTGTCTTCTTATCTTTTTGTCATTTTAAATCAGTATTTTTTTAATGTTATGCTGATCATCTGTTCCCATGATGAAAATTATCTTTATTGCTTGATGTATTTTATTAAAATTTAGAATGGCGATATGATCAGCAATTCGGATTATGGCTTGACGAAACCAAGTGCTTTCAATATGCTTTGACGATACTATTTTTAAATCTTATCTTGACCTTTTAAAGGACCTTTATGATACTTATTATCAGAGATTTCATTTTTTATATCTGTGAGCAGACGTTAGCGTGAAATGTGCTTTTTCTTACAATAACTCCCCTCTCTCTCTCTCTCTCTCTCTCTCTCTCTCTCTCTCTCTCTCTCTTTCTCTCTCTCTCTTTCTCTCTCTCTCTTTTGCAGTTTGCTGCTAATATCTTTAGACGGTTTTCTCGATAGCAACAGTAACCGTACGCAGATAATGAATCCAAGAGTTAGTTTAGGACACTAGCTTTCCTCCCCTTCCTCCGGTCTAGTCAGTCCTACGCATTCATTCATTTGTTGAAGTCTCTAACTCAGGGAGTTGTTGACTGGAATATTTTATTTTGTGTTTGGCTTGCTCGAGATATATTTTTCTGCGTGGTATCATTTCCTCAATAAAACTGTTTGCAAATATGTCTTGTTGACATATGACCTTATAATTTGGGACATGAAAAGGATGCTTTCTCAAGCGTGTATTTTAGTGTTTACACTAGATTGAGTAGACGATATTTAATTGATTCGACAGGTTTTTTACGATGAAATATCTCTTGACCGGGTGTTTCTTTTTCCACCGTACCATCAAAGTGTGTTTACTTATACAACATTTTACTTTTTGTGATTGAAATCTATAAAAACAAAATCTGTGAATTAAAACATTTTATGTTTATCACTGTTGAGAGAGAGAGAGAGAGGAGAGAGAGAGAGAGAGAGAGAGAGAGAGAGAGAGAGAGAGAGAGAGAGAGAGAGAGAGAGAGAGAGTCATTTGAAGAAAGGGGGATTTGGGTATTCATAAAATCTTTGATAACCAAAAACTTCCTCATTTGTCAGGCAATTATTCCGATCGAAGCGGCCAAGAGAAATGCAATTCTCTTGACCTAAGGCCTATTCCTGTTCCCGAGAGATCTATACCCTTTAGGGGATCCGAATAAATGCTCCAATATTATGATGCTCCCAACCCGAAGTGTGATTGGGGTTTATTGGTTTTTCCACATTTTGCTGATTGGATGATTTATTTATTTGAACGTTTACTTCTTTTGTTTGCTTGTTTGTTCAATTAAAGCACGACTCATACGTCTGCCGAAAGTCCTTTTTTAGGCGGATTCTATTCATTATTGGTTTTTCAGTTGAATGGGCAATTGACCTATTTGAACGCTTATTTGTTTCATTTGTTCATTTTAACCTCTGTCCCTTGGATGGATGGTGGTGGGGTACATTTCTGCTGGGTTATTTTTGCTTTACATTGCGTGTGCCTTTCGGTGGACTTGACATTGCTCTTTCAATATTGTGATTACAAACTTTGGTACTCAGTTTTACAAATACATTGTCTAATTGATGTTTGGATTAAATATTCGTACATTTTACCATAGTAGTGTGAAATTTTATGATGAAAATAATGGTGATTAGAATGATAAAGGTGAGGACCATGGCGTTTATAGAATGAATGATACGGTTAAGGGTAACGAGGATGATAACTTCCATAGTGAGAGCAGTGGTAATGAGGGTAAGCTTAATAAAAAATTGTTGTGCCGGGGGAAAATGGTAGATGATGAGAATGTGACAAAAATCGAAGACTTTTTAAACGGACCACAAGAATAGTTTTGAGATTCTAGTTTGCTTTCATCTTTATTTCTGCCTATACGTTATATAATTTAATTTTAATGTATAAGATCATATAGTATATATATATATATATATATATATATATATATATATATATATATATATATATATATATATATATATATATATATGTAGATATGTATTATATGTGTTTATGTGTATCTTTGGTTGTTTTCTTGTGTGCTTGTGTATATTTATTGATAAAGCCTTTGCTAGATTATAAAGTAGTGTATTTGTATAACAATTCATTTAAGGAAAATATCTTTTAAATTGATCTTTTGTGTTGGTACTTTTGCCTGGATGTAAATAAATACTAAGGTACGTCTTTCCATTGTTGTTTTCTGAGCCAAGGTCTGGACAAGTAAAATTAAGTCGTCCCCAACCAAAGGAGGGCGTAATCATTTCCCGATTACCCTTGCCGAAAATGGAAAATGTCTCCTCCAAAAAACAGCGTTCGCTTTCGAAAATTTTCTTGAATTCAGACTTGTTTTCTTCCTCTCATTGAAGGAATTTGTCTGGCCCTTTTTTATTCCCTTCTTAGTCATTGTTCTCTCTCTCTCTCTCTCTCTCTCTCTCTCTCTCTCTCTCTCTCTCTCTCTCTCTGCGTCAGTGAGCTGCTCAACCTACAATATTCAGACCTCGAGCTAACGTGGCTACAAGTTTTGAAGGGAGGAAGTTGGAATGCCATCCCTGAAGCCACCAGTCATGTTAGCAACTACCCGCTATTCCTCTTCCCCTCCAAAGCCGTCTTTTCTGGTTCCTGATCGATAACAAATGTGTTTATTGTTGAATGTTGCTACTTTTGTAACCATTCACCATTAATCCTTCTTTGTATTCTTTCCATATCAAGGTTTCATTTTATTACATTGCCCGTCCTTTTATAAAAAGGAATTTTTTTAATTAGCAATTGTAACTCCAGAGTCAGTGAGAAGATGCATTCATTTCATCACCATGGTCATCAACCTATAATTTATTATTATGATCAATACTTCCACAAATTTAAAGACAAAGCTTCGAAATTGGCAATACGATGAGAAACAGAAAGTTCCAAGCAGTAACTATGTAGAAAAGGCAAAAACTTCTGTTTTTAAAAGTTTGGTTCCATCTGTTACCAAATAGTGGGGAGAGCTTCTTGTCATGTATATGAATAGCTGGAACTGGAGAAATTCTGTCGAAATCCAAATACATTTTTGTTCAGCAGGTTCTTGCTAGTCGTATTTTGTAGTTTGATTTGAATAAAATTTTCTTTATACACGTATATATATTATATATATACACACACACACACACACACACACACATATATATATATATATATATATATATATATATATATATATATATATATATATATATATATGTATATATATATATAGAGAGAGAGAGAGAGAGAGAGAGAGAGAGAGAGAGAGAGAGAGAGAGAGAGAGAGAGAGAGAGAGATTATTTTATCTTTACCCTTGTATTTGTTTTCCCTCCTCTGGTATGTTCTTTCTGTTAAAGCCTATGGGAAGCTTTGATTATTTTTTTTTTTTTTTTGAAATGCAATTTATTACAGCTTTAATTGTGTATAAAAGCATTTTAATTTTATATCCTAATACTAAATCTTTGTTATTTTTTAAAGCAAAGTATTGGCATTATTGGCATATTTTATTTTGCCATTTTGAACACAACACTTTATATTACTACTCTATAGTTATTAATAATAGCAAAGTTTACATAGACAGTTAAAATAGATATATATAGTTTAGCACAAATGCGTCATTAGTGCATATGAATTATGTACTCTGAGTCAAGACTTTATCTCATTTACAATAGAAATAATTATGATCCGTGTTCATATCTGCTAGTATTTGTTCACTAGCATTTCCCTGAATTATCCCCAACTACACAGACACACACGTATATATATATATATATATATATATATATATATATATATATATATATATATATATATATATATATATATGTATATATATGTGTGTGTGTGTGTATTTATATTATATATATTCATCATCAGCCGTTGCTAGTCCATTGCAGGACAGAGGCCTTAGACATGACCTTCCACACGAGTGTTTATAGACTTTCTGTGCTAGTCTTTACCGGTAAATTTTTTAGCTCGTTAATCATCGTCTTTTCTTTCTTCCCCTGCTTTGTTTGTAATATGTAGGGACCTATTTATTCTTCTTGTCTATCTACTATCTTTCATTCTCATCTTATGTTCTGCCCATGTCCATTTCTTTTCCTTGCATGTTGATAGAATATCCTCTACTTTAGTTTGCCCTCTTATCCATGGTTTTTTTTTCTGTCTGGTAATATTATTCCTATCATTATTTTATCCATAGATCTTTGAGTTGTAACTATTTTATGCACCAAGGCTTTAATAAGGCTCCAAGTTTCTCAGGCATAAGTTAATAATGGTAGAACCATATGATTAAATACTTTTCTTTTTAGAGAAACTGGCCTTTTACTTTTCATAATGTCATTTTGTTTACCAAATTCTCTCCATATCATGCTTATCCTTCTTCTAATTTTGGTCTCATATCCTAGGGAAATACTGTCCGTCCTAAGTACGTACATTCGTTAGCAAACTCTCTAGGTTCATCAGTAACTCTTGTTTGTTGTCTCTCTACATTATCCTTGAACATTATCGCAATTTTACTCATATTCATTTTCAGTTCTACATCTCTCTCTCTCTCTCTCTCTCTCTCTCTCTCTCTCTCTCTCTCTCTCTCTATATATATATATATATATATATATATATATATATACAGTATATGTATATACTGCATATTGTACGCATAATTTTCCATAGATTATTTCCATTATTTTTGTTCTTTTTCCTATTAGGTTTTTAGAATATATGTA
Source organism: Palaemon carinicauda (assembly GCF_036898095.1). NCBI lineage: Eukaryota > Metazoa > Arthropoda > Malacostraca > Decapoda > Palaemonidae > Palaemon > Palaemon carinicauda. Next base: position 25,568,333 of record NC_090765.1, on the reverse strand, counting down.
TTTTTCTCTTATATCGTAAATCACTAGATTAGATTCTCTGATTTATCTAATTAATCCCTATTATCATTCCGGTGAATATTTATTCTTTGAATAATAAAAGACCAACATAAAGCTGTATAGAATTTAGACAGACAGTTATGCCCTACAATATGGTATAGCATACATTATGGGTAACGTATCTTGTAAACGAAAAGTATAAATTCACTTAGTCATGTTTAAAAAAAAAACTGCAATTGCATCGCCCAAGTGGAAAGGAGACAATGTATATGCGGCAATGGATGAGAAATTTGGAAATGATTGTCTTGGGAAGAATAAGTATGGTGGAATAATCTGGTTTACGGAAATGATGACCTGTACGCGGAAGGTCGAGCGAAGAATCTAGTCAGACAAGCGCTATAGTTTGTATTTGTATAGACATCTTTATAGTTCCACATAAGCATGAATATATAATGATAATAATAATAACTGTTATTACTGCTGTTAATGTGTTCACACATGTATAAAAGCTAAAATTACCGCGAAATGCAATAACATTTTCCCAGAGTAAGGAATACTATTCTGAAAGAGAAAAAACATTGAGTATAAATATTAAATAATCTGAATTCACAGATTATGCCCACAGGATTTAATAAGAAACATTCAATTTCTAGATAGCAATATACATGTTCCAAGGTAGATTGGCGTCCAGTATAAGGCTGGTCAGAATGGGCATTACCCTTCTTGGATCAGAACTCTAATTGGGAATTTTGTTCAGATTGCATACAAATATTAATATTTTCATGATTAAATTTAGCAATAACTCTGTTATAAGGTTTAACAATTGACTGAGCTTTAATGATTAATGATTATAATTAGTAAAGTAAATTAGTTTCATCAGTATATCATCATTATCATTATTCCTTTGGGGTTTGCCTGTAAAATAAGGAACTTGTATAAGTAGTCGAGAAAATCAACAAGATTTCGAATGGAAAGAAACTACGAACGTGACGAAGATGAAAGAAACATGAAAAAGTAGTCCGATAAGAGAGTAAAACTATGCACCTTTATTATAGAGAGGAGATTATAAATTATATGTGAAGTTACGAAGAACAGACCGAGATCGACTGAAAGAAACAAAAGCTATACAAATGGAGACGACCGTAAACAACAGATTAATTTGTGTAAAAACAAGATAAACAGTAAGTTGATTGGAGGGATGGTTATATAATCCAGGAGATAATTGAATGGGAAAAAGATTGAAATAGACAAAGGGATGTAAAATGCACTATTTAACAGAAAGAACAATGGAATAAAAGAATTTATTGATTTTAGAATGATGAATCACCGAAAGAGAATTGAAAGAAAGAAGCAAAAAACAATCAAGTAATAGAAAGCAAGAGAATATAAACATCCCGTCTAGTTGAAATAGGAGAAGATCAATTCCCGAGAGAATGAAGATGGATAAGTTGATAAAAACATGGGAATCTTGTAAGCGTTCAGTGACGTAGTGAAACCCTCACTGACAAAAAGTTAATAATGGTTGTCATGGTACTTACGCTATTTTTATCTTGAAACCCTAAAATGTAAAGCTGGTGGATTATTGTTATTTTTTAGGCGTAAAGTGTATTCCGGATTTTAGTTTATCTCATTTTTGTTAGTGGTGTTGGTAACTATATATTAATAAACACGACGAAGGACGTAAATAATAATAGTAGTAGTGTTAATAGCAACACCAAAAAGATGGACTATTGTAAAATATTTTATTCAAATAAAAATCTATGAGAGGAAAAGTAGTCCTAATCAATTTTTACTTCATTACAAAAATAGTGAAAAGAGAATGATCTGTGATATATCAATGCGTAGGAGGATTACCAAATTTATATATTGTTGTTTATTTGAAAAAATGTGTGGTAATATACAAATAGCCTTTTCAATCTTATGAAATATTATCTTAGTAGTAATATAATCCTACCCGAAAACACCATAATAAGCAAAGGCTCATATTAAGCAATTTATTATTGATGGCTGTAAATTTCGATCTGGAGTATTATTTGCTGCCATATTGTCTAACAATCCGGGTCTCTTTTACTAATCAGTCCTGTTGTTTTCACGGAAGAACTATATCAAGGAATAAGTTTATAATGTCCATTGACTTTAAAAGTGCTTTCGAAGTCATTCGACATAATGCTATGTAAATATGGAAGTATTCTTGTTTTTGGCTTATGTTATGATAAAAGAAAATTAAACTGTACTTAAGCTTCCAAGTATGCAATAAGTAGGATCATACATTATAAATTCCCATAAGTGACCGTTTTAGTGAAGCTGATGATAGCAAGTTTAGGAAGACTAAACCTACGATAGGGGTTTGAAGAAATCCCTTTGAGAAAATTTTTAAGAATTTTTATCAATTTAACTCATCCTTATACGTAATCAAACTTCGTGCCAGCTGCATAAGAAGTTAGATTTTTAGCTCAACAAACTTTTTAAACTACCCTTTACAACTAAATTTACTATTTCACTATAATTTTATCAATAAATCGTTGTAATATATCTGATCAAAGTCCGGGTATGTGATCTGATTAGCTTAAACAGCAAACATTCAGGCGATGGGATTTCCTCCATATTTAATCAGTACATTAGGGCTGAATATTTTCTGGTTTGTTGTCGCTACAAACATTTCGAGAGATGTTCTCATGAAATCACCCTTTCAACTTCATGCTGAGTATCTAACAAAGCATCACTTGAGAGAAAAACAATGAAGGCCAAACAGAATTCAGGATAGCATCTACCCTAATTATGCGGTAAGGCAAAATAAATCTGCGTTCTGATACTTGCCTTGCAATTAGGTGATTTGGCATTATGCAAAATAATTTTTCAGTACACTTCATTACATAGAATTAGCAAATGCATACAAATGTAGTATCTCTACAATATTATCAAGCAGCAGAATAACTTTGGTTGATAACTTGCTTATAGTGTTTACTTTCAGATTCACTCGTATTCTGTTTTATATAGATTACAAAAGTTTTAACCCAATATTGTACTCATATTTAGTAGCTACTATTAACATAAAATATAGTTTTTTTCTAATATATTAAAACTATAGTTGATTAGATTTCATTTTTATTTTCATTTATATGTAGGTTACTTTCCTACTCATACTTTTTAATCCGAGTTCCTCTCTCACTCAGCTGATCAACTTTTTCCTTTAGGATGTGATTATAGTAGTAGTTCAGTTTCGTTTGATTCGCAATTACTTCCAAGAATGTAATAATATCTACATTTTGCTGACCAATTTGCCCTCAATAACTCCAAGATGCACGTATGATTTTATTTCTCCAAAGTTTACATTTTAAACATTATTATTGTTGTTATTATTTCCCTGTATCCTCTACATTCACAAGTTTTATCTTTTTTCTTATTCTCCTTTTTATCATCATCTTTTCTGAGACAGGCTCACAAGGGACATTCACTGAGGCCTTGCTTAGATTCTCGGTTTATGTATCGTTGTTTATGCGCTGGAATATTTGTCATCGAAAGTCTGTCGTCTGAAGAAACGTAGCCTCAACTTCTGAATTCCTTGTCTCTCTCTCTCTCTCTTTTTTTTTTTTTTTTTTTTTTTTTTTTTTTTTGTCTGAAGATTATAGTCTACAATTCGCCTTTCATGTAATGTTATAAGTGTTCTAAGTTTTGTATTATGCGAATACGTTTTTCTTTCTTGGGTCAGTTGCATATATGTTACCTTAAGAATTTGATTTGTAATATTTAGAATCTCTTGACAGATTTTCCTTTCTTCACCTTTTCATTCCTATTTCCCTAGACTTATTGAGTGACCTAAACTTTTCTATGGTAGATCAATGACTCTTAGGTATTCTATAGAGATGCATACACGCGTATCATCATATATATATATATATATATATATATATATATATATATATATATATAATATATATATATAAATTTATATATATATATGTATGTATATATCCACTGTATACACACATATATATATATATATATATATATATATATATATATATATATATATATATATATATATATATATATATATATATATGTATATATATATATATATATATATATTATATATATATATATATATATATATATATATATATATATATAACAGACTAGACTACCCCTTCATTTATCAATAGAGTTATGTCGGCATTATACACTTTGGTGGGGATAGACTAAGAATACTGTTCGAACCGAAGTGCTGGTTAAGCCATCTTTGAAACCCAGCGCCAGTGTCCACCTCAATTAGTTGATTTTAGCTTTTAGCAATGCTCTGAGAGACTGTGCTTTCGGTATCTGTGTTTGTGAACAATGTTATTTCCTTATAAAAGTCTAATAATTCGAAGTATATTGTTTGAGAAAACCATGTTGCACAACTTGAACACACTCATGTATATAATTACTGTACAGTATGAGTAAAAAATGTGTATGCGTGTTTGGTATTATAATGTAAAACTAAACCAGTAATGTAATGTTTAAAGGTTAAATGTCGACATTCAGAACAGCGCTTGCCTAGGTTTATCCATGCATTACAGACTTTCCTCTTTAGAATTTTGTTTGTTACTTCTCAGAGAGTTTTGCCTGCATCACAGATGCATACTTGCAGTGATTTTTGGAACTTGAAAAGTTTACTAAGACGGGGAATCACTTTTGAACAATATGAATATTTCTACATGTTTGGGTGCATACTACCACCATTAATAGTTACATTACCGTCAAGAGTGTTGGCGATGTAAGAAGGCATTACCCATTGGATTGCCCTGAGGCTAATGATATTGGCATGATCATTTACCATGCTACTATGTTGGCCAGTGCTAAGAGAGATGAGCTTTGGGCTAATGACGGCGACTCCTAACGTGAGATTATTCGTAAACTATTAGCATTGCTCTCGAAAATTATTGTTTATGTAGATTGTTCGCTATTATTATTATTATTATTATTATTATTATTATTATTATTATTATTATTATTATTATTATTAATTTTCCTTCGCTAGAATTATTCTGTGGTTAGATTCTCAACAACATGAGGCGATTGCATTATTTATGTGATTTGCATTCACGACTTTTTTGAGTTCCGCGATGGATTAGGCCTACCTATGAGTTCTACCATCTATCCCAAAGAAGGTAAATTGTTGGTCATATAGTTGATCATGTATATAAAGGGTGCCTTCCCCCCCCCCCCCCCGTGTTTTGCCCATTACCTCTTGCAGAATGAGTAGCACAGTTATATAATTAAAGTTATACAGATTTATATAGCTTACCTCCAAGGCTCCTAAAGACTTTTTTTTTCTATGAAAGGGTGTATTGATTATTTTATCTTTGTTAAAAAAAATTCTTTTTCTTGTTTAATTAATAAACATTTATTTATATACTAAGTCAAGGGTTCTCAACCTGGGGTTCGCGAACCTCCAGGGTTTCAAAAGATTTCTGGAGGTTTTTAGATGGCTGATGAAGAAAAATATTTAAGTAATTAAATCTGGCTGAGAGAGAGAGAGAGAGAGAGAGAGAGAGAGAGAGAGAGAGAGAGAGAGAGAGATAATTGGAATCAACATTAATTAGATACAAGTTCATTGTGATTATTAATTGATGAACGATTCTTTTGCAAAAGATTCATTTGAAACACTTTCTGTGACCAAGTTCTGGTCTAAAATGAGCGATATTTACCATGTTGCGTCTAATATAGTTCTAACCTCTTTGCTGATGTTCCCTAGTATTTATTTGTGTGAGCAAGGATTTTCAACGCTGTTGATGTAAAAACTAACCATCGATCACGGCTTGATGTGGAACATGAACTACAATTTTACCCGTCTAATAATGCTCCTCGTATTGAGAAACTTATTTGCAACAAAAAGACGAAGCATTTACACAAAAGTTCAGCATTGATTGATAAAGGCAATATTGTTTCACTCCTGCATAAGTAGTATCATTGTAAGATACTTGGAATATAAATGTTTCATATCAATAACGTCATTAAAATCTGAATAATTTGATAGTATCGTATGTTCTACCATTATATATTAAGTCAAGTCACTAAATTACAATTTTGTTCGATGTCAGATTACTAGGGGTTCAGGTAAAACGGTTTAAAACTCAGGGCTACTTAATGGGAAAAAGGTTGAGAACCCATGAAAAGTGAATCGTCTAAAACTATTTATGGTTAGATGCTGTATTAACGTTAGCATGAAGATGTGAAATATAACGAATTTGGTATACTTTGGATTTGAAACCTTTCTTGGTGTTTTCTTCTTATACGTCCAAAATGGATAGGATTTTGACCAGTCTTTACTTCAATATAGATTTGATCAATGATTTTCAGAGTTTACGGTATGAATTGAAGAGTTATAATTTCTCAAATCTATTAAAGCAAAAATTTCGTTCACATACCTCTTCTATAAAATTAAATTCATCCCTACTACGTTAATGTTGGGTTAAAAGAATCAAAACATTCAATAAACAAATCGGCGAGAGAGAGAGAGAGAGAGAGAGAGAGAGAGAGAGAGAGAGAGAGAGAAAGCATTTATGAAAAGTGAATGGCTAAAAGTAATTGAGGAGTGAATAATTATGTAAAATCTAGATAAAACCTAGGCTGGATGAAAGACAGCAGTTAGTAAATAGGGATATCATATAAAATCTTACCATAGAGTTTAAGTTGACATTAATAGTTTCAATATTCTCTAGAATATCAGAGAGGTGTCATAAATGTGCCTGAAAACCCATGACTTTCGCTACCCATCATAAATTATGGGCTGGAAATCTCAAAGTGATTACGGGTCTCACTGCAATTTGTGAAGATAACGAAGACCCCACACATAAGACGTTATAATACGCCATGAAATATATCTCCTATTCAATATTAAAAGCTATTTTTATAAGGAGACATTGAAATTTAATAGCCATTTCTAAATTTCATAACCCATATTAGTGATTTTATTATTACAATCATCTGCAAGTGTCTGATTCATTTTCAGTTTATGATCCATGGTTTTTATAACTACAGTAGCATTGGCATCATCCGATTTTATTATTCTAAGGTCTTCATACGTATTGGGCTTGATGAGATACAGCTACATTAGATTAATTTCTCAGGTTGAAAGGTCTCTCATGAATATGAAAGGGAAGGGACAGGACATGTTCCAGAGACTGATCGTATATACATATGACTAGCTCCTAAAAGCCATCTTCATCAAGCTATAGCCAGGGAAGGCTAGGCATTGGCTGCTGATGACTCAACAGGTAGATCCATAGGCTCCTCCCCATCCCTAGGTCATAAGGATGGTGAGGTTGCAGACATTGCTAGAAACTATCGAGCTTCACTGGGTCTTGACCTCCTGTCCAACAGATATCCAAGCAGGGATGTTTGTTTGCCTTCTTTTATCACAACTTCCCTCAGAAATATGTTTCGCCAACATATTGTTTGCTGTTAATTACATGCATATGACTACTGAACAATCTTTATCATGACATATACAAAAATTAGAACCGAAGCTTAAAATCAAGTTTTATAGTCTGTATTGTGGTCCTTTTTACTCTTATTGTCTGTGTGGTTGATCGGTTTTACTTTTATTATCTGTTTTTATGATTCTATTTCTTTGTCAGTTCAGTTGATAATTGTTACATTTATTTTCAGTTTTGATGATCCTTCTTGTTTTACTGTCTCTTTTTGGGTCGTTCTTACATTTTATGTGTCAATTACTGTCACTTTTTCTTATATTCTCATTTGATGATTCTATCCACTTTTAATGTCTCCTTTGCAGATGCTTTTTTCTTTTATCTGTTTTCTTGGTAAATTCCATTTCATTGATTTTCTATTCTGCCTACTGTCATTTAATTTCTTGACGAGTGATAATTGATAACATATGCTTTGTCGGCATTACTGTTAAGCAATTGAGTTTGCTATTACTAAATTCCAGTATTATATTTGTTGGTCGCACCCTGATATTCATTCATAATTTATGTTACTACGTACAACCTTCAGGCAACTATTGTCGAAAGAAGATTTATAGATTATCCTGTGATGCTGTATCGGTTCATTGGAGAAAATCTCCCACATTCATGATTTCCCATTGGTAACCTTCATTAGAATAGAAATGGATTAGTTTAATAATTTTGAGAGCAAGTTTTTTTTTTAAATTTAATTTAGTTATTTTGTTAGTAATTCTTTATGATTTATATGTTTATTGTAGTGTTATGAAGATTGTGTAATCATATTTTAATTTCTAAAAATATCTGGCTATTCTTCATTTAGATATGTTGTTTTGGCTTAGTATGAACATTTTTGTTAATGTTTCAATAACATCTTACTACTATTTTTAATGATGTTGAAAAGTGCGTAGCGATATATGAAATATGTTATTCTATACAAAAAAAATATCAGCAATAATAAGATGATAACAATAATAACAAAAACGGTAATAATGATAATTAATATTATTGTTATTATTATAGCTATTGTTATTATTATTATTATTATTATTATTATTATTATTGTTATTATTATTATTTTGTAGAAAGCCAAAGTATCCCCTTCATGTAATTCGTATATGACACGTTACCTCCTTATGTACTGTTATTTCTGGTGCTGTAATATTCAATACTTGGAAACATGTGCAAAGCCTGCCCACATATAGCGCCAAGATTCTTGACCGTTGTCAACATTTATTATGTATGGTTTGTCTAATCCTAAATGCTCTTGTGGATGCTTGCTCAACCTGAGATCGTGAGGCGTGAACTTTCATTTCTTTTATTTGCTGGAAGTTTTTTTTATCGACTGATATACATTTGCTTCGTTTTGTACTTAGGCATCGACCACATCAGGGCCTACATGATCATAATGCTTGTCTTCTCTTTCATTTAATGTGTGTATCATCAGGAAATTGGCAGACGGATCGAATTTGAGCAATCTGTTATTTACGTCAAGTATTAGAATATATTTTAATGTTGAGCATGATCCTGCTGTTCGTAAGTATTTTTTAATTCCCAAAAGTTTATTTGACTAGTCATTAAATTTAATCTACTTGCTCTTTCGGGTTTATTTTCGAATTCAGTGCTTTTCCAGATTTTTATTTCGTTTTTACAATTTGTGTACATGTATGTCTATATTTGTACAGATCCCCGTTAATAGTTTGTTTTATATAGTATATTAGGTTGTGTGTATATCCTTCCCAGCTAATCTCAGCCCAGATCTCGGAAGCTGCACAAGAGCTAATTTACTTCTTTGGAGGAACTTGAGCCGAAATTATCTTACTGTGCTCAATGGCTGAGTGAACCACCTTCCTTTCAAGATCTTTTTCTTTAGTGCAACAGAGGAAGTTTGTGGGGAATTTTGGATGTTTACCAAAATAGGTTATTAAGTGACCTCGTTCAACCTTGTTAAGTGGAACAATTCAATTTGTATTTATATCTCAGCGTTTACCATTATCAGAAGCATGTCTTTTTTATTTATTTGTTATATATATATATATATATATATATGTATATATATATATATATATATATATATGTATATATATATATATATATATATATATATATATGTGTGTGTGTGTGTGTGTGTATATGTATGGACTTTTATAAGAGTTCTCCCACATGTCTTATGTCTTGTGCACTTTCTGCCTAAATTCCCATGTGGCCTGGGTCTTAATATTTGCCCTTTGCTATTATATTCGAGGCTTTCCATCTAGTCTTTGCGTGTATATATATATATGTGTACATATATATATATGATATATATATATATATATATATATATATATATGTGTGTGTGTATATATATATATATATATATATGTGTGTGTGTGTGTGTATGTGTCTGTTTGTGTGTGTGTGTGTGTCTGTGTGTGTGTGTGTGTGAGTATGCTTGCATCCATCAGTTTGTCCATCCATCACTATGCTTGTAACTTTGACGCTGTCTTGTCTTCACCAATCCTACACTGCTGAAGTGTTTTCAATAAAACTCGGTACAAGGATAGTGCGGGAGGACAGATCATCTGTTGGGTTATCCGTCTTTTCTTTTCAGTTTTTCTGTTAGGCTTTCGTTTTTTCTATAAGTGTTCCTACACAATCGAAAGGGTTTCAAACTTAGTATGATTATAAATCATCAACCAGAGATGTTATAGGCAGAAGATCGTCCAAATGGCTGTGTTTTGTCCACCAAATTTACCTTGCTGTTGTAGCTCCTTTATGGTGGAATGGATTTCAGTCAAATTTCGTAGAAAGACCGACCATCATACAGGTGTCCTTAAAAGGAGATATATTTTCTTTTCATTTTTCAGCCTGTCAGTCTGTGTCTTTGTCACATTTACCTTGTCTCTGTTCTTTCAAAACGACAGAACACCACTATACATAGATATCCATAAAGGGAAATTTTCATGCCGTCCATCTACGAGTATTTCTCTATATCAGTGTATCTCATGCTTATCATCCTAATTCTTGCTACAGAGCAGGAAGGTTTTCAATGGAGGAAGGTCTTTTTATCTGTCTGTATTGTTGGTGTTTATATCATATTAATCTTCCTTTGCAAAGACTATGGCCAAAGGTGAAATATTGGTTCCACATTCCATTGATTTTGTATTCAACTTTTGAATTGTGTAGGAGTATCTCACTTTTATCAAGCAGATATCAATAATGAAACCCTTTCTTATGGTATCAAACTTAGAGGCTTTGTATATATATATACATATATATATTATATATATATATATATATATATATACATATATATATATATATATATATATATATATATATATATATATATATATATATATATGTGTGTGTGTGTGTGTGTGTATCTTTTAGGGACAAGAATTGCTTCATCAATACTTTCAGAAGGCTGGTATGCTTCCAACTTGGCAGAAACGTTCTACCTGTTTCAATGCCTGCCCTTCCAGCACAACACGTTTCTCCTCTTCCCTTTCATCCTAATAGTTCTTTCTATACATTTTGGACTTATTTTGTTTGTATACTATGCCTAATTTCTGTCTTCTTGAAGCTAAGTTGACTAATTTAGTTTTCTGTCCTTGTGAGATTATTGATAATTTTACTTAACCTTGCCTTTGGAGACGGAGACCCAAATGGTCCTCTTTTTTAAATTGTTGGGTAATGGTAGCTTAACCTTTGCCATATACTCCCCAAATTCGATTACTCCCGTATTTTATGAAGAATTTGAATGTCCATAAGCATAACATCTTATTGCATTTAGTTGATAGTTTGTCTTCCGCCAGGGCCTTGCGAGGCTCTTCTTACAATTTTAGTAGGCCTACGGTCTGACGATTTGTTGACCCGTAACTGTATGGGTCCTGGTCCTATCATACGGAGACCCTGATACTCTGACCTTGAACTCCATATCACTGGTCTAAATTTTCGTGTTGCATCTAACTGTGTTAATCATGGCGCCCATGTGGTCCATCTTCTGATCAGTTGGATGTATGAAAATTTTCACAAGGAATCTGTAGTTTTGCATTATTTATTGCGTATGTATATGGAGACAGACCCTCAAAAATATGTTCCCAACTTTTTTTTTTTTAATTCCGTATATCACGGAATTGTGAGTGAATATTTATATTTCCCTTGTATCCCATTGTATTGTATAAAAAAAACTTTTCTCTAAGAGCACTTCTGGGCCTTTTATCACTACTTTTCAGTATGGCAACACTTAGTAATATGTGGAATGTGGGTGTATATATTGGCTTCCATTCTAATTTGTGTGTTCTCTAGATTTAGCTGTTAATGTATTTGTTTTTTACTGAATGTTTTTTTTTTTACTCAGTCTTTTAGGTCTCTCTCTCTCTCTCTCTCTCTCTCTCTCTCTCTCTCTCTCTCTCTCTCTCTGTGTGTGTGTGTAAGGAAAAGGTCTATTTCTGGACATCTTGGCTTAAGTCCTTTACACTGTTGGGTAGTGTGGAGGTGGTAGGCATCCCATGCCTTTATTCTTCCAGTAAATGCTTTTAAGTTTTATTTCTTTGTCTCTGTTTTTCCTTTTCCTTCTATTTCACGCCAAAGTAGATCGATCAAATGGGATTAACACAAAAAAACACTTTTTATTCTTTTCTTTTTCTTTTTTTTGATCACATACACTAGCAGCTTCAACCAGTTTTCTATCATTCATATTAAATGCCTACTCTTTATTTCTTTAAAGGGACAGTTGGATTAACAATCCTATTTTGGTGTTTTCGGACAATTCCAATCGCTACCTAATTTATTGCTTATTCGCTTCTACCCTTCTTGCTTCATATATTTTCTAACTCGTGCCTTCATCATCTTGCCATCATCCCTTACATTTGCTCACATATACTTATGTAAATCAATAGTTTTCTCTTCATCCACGATTCAATATGAAATACATTTCCCCTTTTCCTGGTTTCCATTTCTCCTTATAACCTTACTGTAGCTCACATTTGCTCCGAACTTATTGCTCTTGTAAATGTATTCAATTGTTTTATCAGTTTCTTTTTTTTTTTGCTTAATTTTCAGAATCCTTAATCGCCACTTTACATTCCATTTACGATTTATTTATATTTTCCAGCCCACCACATTGCAGCTGTATCCCCTTCCCTTTCTCTATATTCTGTGAAGATGCTGGAAATCCAGACACAAAATCTC
>NC_090765.1:25520710-25550710 GCF_036898095.1 Palaemon carinicauda | reverse complement strand
CAACAGTTCTATGCATTACAAAATCCATGCGAAGGATAAACAACATAGTTGACTATGCATTCCTTAAAGTACTCCAGTGTTCACTAGAAATGCATTTGATAAGACTCCACTAACATTAACTTTTAAAGTACTCCACTGTTCACTGGAAATGCCTTTGATAGGACTCCACTAACATTAACTTTGCACTTGCTATGCTCATGGACATTCTCAATCAAATTTACATATTTAAGAGGAACTCCATAATAACGTGGGACTACACAAAATTCGTCGCTGCACACTACCAAAGGCTTTTTCATGGTCCACAAATGCCATTAAAATTTGGATTTCTACATTCCACACATTGCTGTACCACATGTCTTAAAATGAAAATTTGGTTATTACAACTTCTACCTTTTCTAAATCCTGCTGATGATAAATAAGGAGAAGGATATAAACAATTAATAGCTAACAGTTTATTAAGTTACCAACAATATTTATTTGGAACGTCTTACGACATAAAATTTTAAAAGAGACTCTGAGCTCGCAGACGAGGTTAAATGATATTTTCAAGAAAAAGCTCTCAAAAAGTTTAGTCCTAGATTTTTTAGTGATTGTTTGAAAGTGTGTTCATCTTGCTCCTTTTTCGTTGCCACAGAACGTCTGTTGTGTCTTGCCCACGAAATAAGTAAAACAGAGTTTCGAGTTGTATATCTATCTTTCTATCTATCTATCTATCTATCTATCTATATATATATATATATATATATATATATATATATATATATATATATATGTATATATATATATATATATATATATATATATATATATATATATATATATATATATGTATATATATATATATATATATATATATATATATATATATACATACATATACATACATACATACATACATATATAATCTTAAGCTTTTTTTTCTAACATGCAGATACTGGAGAAAAAACAACAGTTAACAGTCACTGTTATATTAATCCTTCAATGCTGAATTAGTATGAACCCGCAGAATAGTAAAATTTCCACAATATTGGTCACTTCATACTCTAATCTTCCTTATGTGCATTGGTTTTCCTCTCCTATCTCCTACCTGCTTAGGCTGAGCAGCTGTGAATATACAGTCCTTTCACTAACCCACTGTCTTTCAATCTTACCACATTATCAAACCAATCCAAAATACTCTTAAGTTATTCTTTCATCTGTGCCAACTAATTTATCACTTTCAAGTATTTAGACATTTTCACCCTTTGTTTCTACACCGCATACTGGTTATGATACAAGCATTTCATGTTAACTGCTTTAACCCTTAGTCTTATCATATAATAAGATGGTGATATCAAGACATCAATAAGCTAGCCTAGGAAGTGCATGTTTCGTATAAGTTCGATGTTACTGCGTTTATATTCGAATATGAGTCTGAAGATGGCAAATTGACAAAAGTGGAATGTTTAAGATTTAGACTTCGGAGCCTGTTTTTTTTTTTTTTTTTTTTTTTTTTTTTTTTTTTTTTTTTCCGTGTCATCTCTAGAAATGCTGCACACACACATACACACATATATGTAGATATGTGTGTGTGCGTTCCAATTTCATTATATGTGCTTCTTTAACTATATGAATAGAGTATTTCTTGAGATAAGAATATAATTAATTACAATCAAATTGAGGCTGATTTCAATTCGATTGTGGGATTGGAGATTTTGAAATCATTAAACAAAAGATGTGTCGTCCAATCACCCTACAACAGTAATATTAAGCGTTAAATGGCTTCCGTAGCCTTAGTGACTGACTACTATCCCAGCAATATTATTAATAATAAATTAGAAGACGTGTATTTCATAAAAAAAAAAAATATTAAACCAAACGCTGTGTAATTAAGGCAAACATTTTGATAATTTTAATGTATTGCACCCTTCTGGCAAAATTTGAGAACTTATTATTGGTGCTATATAATCTCTTAGTGAACTTGAGGGCACACTACTTTCTTGCGCGGACAATAGTGAGCAGCCGGTCGAATTTACAACCGGGTGGCGGTGTAACGTAAATTCGGTCATGAGAGTATTGTAATGCACAGCTTATTGGTTATATATTCCGCTTGACCTTTTTGGTTATGCAGCAGTTCATGGGCGGGGAAAGGGGGTTAAAGTGCCGTAGTGGATGAAGTAGATGGTGGTCCCCGAGCTATGAAATTGTGGTGAACTTGGAATTTGGCTGTGGAACTATGTTGATTAAGTTAACATTTTGTTGAATTTGGAATTTGGCTGTGGAACGATGTTGATTAAGTTAACATTTTGTTGAATTTGGAAGTTGGCTGTGGAACGATGTTGATTAAGTTAACATTTTGTTGAATTTGGATTTTGGCTGTGGAACGATGTTGATTAAGTTAACATTTTGTTGAATTTGGATTTTGGCTGTGGAACGATGTTGATTAAGTTAACATTTTGTTGCATTTGGAAGTTGGCTGTGGAACGATGTTGATTAAGTTAACATTTTGTTGCATTTGGAAGTTGGCTGTGGAACGATGTTGATTAAGTTAACATTTTGTTGAATTTGGATGTTGGCTGTGGAACGATGTTGATTAAGTTAACATTTTGTTGAATTTGGAAGTTGGCTGTGGAACGATGTTGATTAAGTTAACATTTTGTTGAATTTTGAAGTTGGCTGTGGAACGATGTTGATTAAGTTAACATTTTGTTGAATTTGGAAGTTGGCTGTGGAACGATGTTGATTAAGTTAACATTTTGTTGAATTTGGAAGTTGGCTGTGGAACGATGTTGATTAAGTTAACATTTTGTTGAATTTGGAAGTTGGCTGTGGAACGATGTTGATTAAGTTAACATTTTGTTGCATTTGGAAGTTGGCTGTGGAACGATGTTGATTAAGTTAACATTTTGTTGAATTTGGAAGTTGGCTGTGGAACGATGTTGATTAAGTTAACATTTTGTTGAATTTGGATGTTGGCTGTGGAACGATGTTGATTAAGTTAACATTTTGTTGAATTTGGAAGTTGGCTGTGGAACGATGTTGATTAAGTTAACATTTTGTTGAATTTGGAAGTTGGCTGTGGAACGATGTTGATTAAGTTAACATTTTGTTGAATTTGGAAGTTGGCTGTGGAACGATGTTGATTAAGTTAACATTTTGTTGAATTTGGAAGTTGGCTGTGGAACGATGTTGATTAAGTTAACATTTTGTTGAATTTGGAAGTTGGCTGTGGAACGATGTTGATTAAGTTAACATTTTGTTGAATTTGGAAGTTGGCTGTGGAACGATGTTGATTAAGTTAACATTTTGTTGAATTTGGAATTTGGCTGTGGAACGATGTTGATTAAGTTAACATTTTGTTGAATTTGGAAGTTGGCTGTGGAACGATGTTGATTAAGTTAACATTTTGTTATTCTTGGGCATTTCATTATTCTTTATAACTACATGGTGTTTATTTACATTTTTAAGGATAAGAAATTGATAATTTTTTGTGTTAATATTATTCATAGATACGCCTGTAATGTTATTTAAATTTAAATTGATATATGGAATAGCTGGTAGGAACACATCGAGTTAATGTGTCTGGTTTACAAAAGATTAGATCATGCTCTATGTTGGTGACAATTTTTATTCTGATTCTGCTGTGATTTTCTTATGCATTATATGTAATCTATTGTGATCTTTCAATGAAAAAGATAAATGAAAATAGTAAACTTTTACATTTTTCAAGTATCAAATATGTTGTGATCACATAGATTTAGATTTATATAGCTTTCCTGTCCATAGATATATTTTTATTCCTTACCATTTTGTCATAGGGCAAAATTATTTGTAAGATTTTTTTTCATACAAATAGTGAGCTCAGTAATATCTTCGAAAATTATTTAAATGAATTCTTCCAACATTATTCCTGTGATAAAACATAAAACAAAACGATCTTTGTACCATTTTAATTGTTTTAATGGGTTTTGTGTGTAAGGTGGAATGGATTTGTGAGGGTTCACTTAGAACACCAATGTTCGAGCTCGTTCGTGCTATAGGGCTGCCCTTTTTCTTTTCTTTTTCTACCCAGCCCTTGTTTTTTTTCTCTTCCAAGATGAGTTACTCGCTTTCTTTGAGAAAAGGCTCAACTCATTTTCTTTAGTTCTTTATTTTTTCTTTCCCTCGGACACGTACTAGATAGGAACATTAAACTGCATGTACGGCCTGCCTTTTCTTCATGAATATATAAAAAGGTTTAGATCATTCTACATAGCAATGTTACTGAAATAACAAATGACAATATCAAATATGAAGTTAAATTGACAATGAAATCCTAAAGACTAAACTTCTTTACTATTATTATTGTTATTATTATTATTATTATTATTATTATTATTATTATTATTATTATTATTATTATTCAAGCTTCAAGCTCCAACTCAGTCCCTAGAGGAAACCGAAAAGGGTATACTATAAAAGAAAACTAACGACATGCAAATTAAGTTAAAAAACAAAGTTAAATAAGCAGGTAACATTTAAACTTTTAAATGATTCTTCTCTCATCCTGCTCAACAAAAGGGCATTACATAATGTTTGAGTCTCAAGTTCCAACGATTTAACAATTGAATCATGAAGATCATCCCACAAATTGGTTGCAACCTGAATAAAACTTCTAGCGTACTGTTTCATATTAAACTTTACGAAATAAAAGCCATAAAAATAAGATATAACTACGTACCTTGTACTACGTGTTAGATGGTATCAGAATGGAAGATCTAAATGAAAATTGATCTTCAGAATTAAAAAAAAAAAAAAAAAAAAAACATACAGTATGGACAACGAGCTAATTATATTGTGTCTATTTCCTTCCAAGTAATAATTTTTGGGAGATGGAAGAGGAAAGGACAAAGGGGGGGGGGGATAAAAAATTACAGCCACCCTAGGGACATATTTTATACCATTTCGTTCAGTTGTCACAGATGCAATACAACATTTAAAATTTTTGGGGAAATTGTGTGATTTACACGAAAACATATCGCATCCACATTTGCCTAGGTATCATCCCTAGACGACTTTTGGGGGGTTATAGAAATATCTAGAATAGTACATAACTATTTAGATTCTGAAATGGTATGATGAATAGCCTGATATAACCAAACGTTTTACGGACGTTTTGGTTTGACTCATGTATTTTATTCTTTCAGGTTTACAGACATGTATTTCCTAGTTAATTCATTTGCTTAAAAAATGTGATATAATACTAATTTTGACCATTTTCAATCTAATTCATCAATTTTCTATTTCTTAATCTAATGTAATGTTTTAGTTTGTAGTTAGTCAAATTATGTGACCTCATAGTTAAAATAGCAATTTTACAAAGGTGCAAAGAAAAAAATGGGCATAGTATATCACAGTCTGATAGCCTGTAGTCGTGAGAACTGGCAGTTAACGGGGAAATTCATTGGCGGGAATGAAAGATTGTTACCAAATGTAACTTGTCTGTTAGTGAAGAATATTAATTCAGTCCGAAGTTACTGGGAATGTTGGGTTGAGTACCATTGTAGAGTTGAATATTTTTCCCGATTAGATGTCAATTATGTTTTTTATCAGCTAGATTAATTTTTTTATTATATACTTATTTATTGGTTCACGTCTCGTTTTTGTGCGTTTCACTTTTTCTTGTGGCTGAATAGCCTTTCCTTCTGAATGATGATATCTCATTTAAGTTTAATGCATTTTCCTTTCATATTCTATGTAAGTAATAAGTTTTCATGAAAATTATCGATTATTTTCCTTTTATTTGAAGTATAAAGAAGCTTTTTTCTAACGTCAATTGCGATATCTTTTCTTTCTGTTATTTATTACTTTTATTCAAGGTAAATTAATTTTAGAAGTATTATTAAGAATAATATTATGACTAATTCTTGACTTTGTTTATTGAATACTTTTTGGTTTAGTAGGTATGGCTGCTTTCCGTTTAGGTTAATTTGTTGATGCATTCATGTTTTAATTGTATAATTTTAATGTTTTATCATTAAATTTTCCTTTCTTTGCCATTTTTACCTTTTTTTTCCTACTTTGTTTTCTACTCTCTGTCGTAAAGGCTGGTTTTATTGTCTTAAATCGTTATCGTTCCCTTTAATTAGGCCATTTTAGTTTAGGCTTAGCTAGTAGTGTGATCACCTCTTTAAATATCTTATAGTCAGTGGATCTTTCCCCCCCCCCCCCCCGTATCAGATATTTTATCTCCTAGTTTTTCTTTTTATTCCTCGTCCATTTAGCCACCTACAACCACCACCCCTCTTCCCTGATTAAAAAAAATCTCCACTAGCGGCTTTTGTTCTCGTCATACACGCACTCAGGAGGTTAAGCCTACTACGCCTCAAATAAATTTGGAACGTCAAGCGTCATGCCGTAGAAGTTAGGGAAGATGAATAATGAAAGTTCTTGGGTTAAAGATAATTTCCTATGAGGTGTTCTCTGAGGCTTGCTTCAACTTTTAGATTCAGACGTAAGGTATTAGTGGTAACGTTTTAGAATTTTTATTACAGTTTCTTGAGAGAGAGAGAGAGAGAGAGAGAGAGAGAGAGAGAGAGAGAGAGAGAGAGAGAGAGAGAGAGAGAGAGAGAGGCCGGGTCAAGTGGCTGTAACACGTGAGCTCCAGAACTTGCCTTTGATACTGACAGACAGGTATTGTAAATGGAAACGGGTTTCATTGATTCGATTACATACTTATTTGATGTAACCACCTGATGAGAATATTGAATGGATAGGAATCAACATTATTCCCATTATATTTCATTGTTGTCAACTTGTCAATGTGGTTGAAGGGATTTTTTCTCTGGTTATACACAAACACACATATATATGTATACACTGTATAAATATATATATATATATATATATATATATATATATATATATATATATATATATATATGTATATATATGTGTGTGTGTGTGTGTGTGTGTGTGTGTGTAATGAAGAGGAATAATATATACAATCTGTAGTTGGTGATCCGTCGAAAGAAAACATGAAATTGTTTGAAGCACGTTTGTGAAAAATAAAAACTTGATCATGATAATGAATAACTGTAGCAGAGGCAGAGTGACTAGATAAAAGATAATGTACGTTAAACATCCAGGGTAAAATTTAATCAGGTTAACCAAATAGGCAAGAGTAGTCATCCTTCAAGAAAGTAAATACTGAGACTAAATGCGAAATAAAACTGGTCATAGAAGAAAGAGATTTAAATTAAAACATGCTTCCTGTAGGGAAGGAGGTTGTAGCTGGAATAACCTTTTCTCAATATGTAGGACAAATGATTATGCAAGAGTGGATAGGGTTAATGTGAATTTGACAAATCGTGTGGAGGGGACGGCTAAATATAAAAGGAGGCCAGTCAAGGGGTTGAATGGAAAGACTCCAGGAGTTTATTGAATTTCAAATGGGATACTGCGGTATAGTGGCATAATTGTGATAAGCTGGCGGCTATATCGTATGAGGTTTGTCTCAATGAGGAGGGAGAAATACTTATGGAATGGGAGAGCGGTTTAATATTTTTTATATAATAGTAAAGGCGAGAGACTACTATGAGAATTATAAGATCAGAAGTATCCTAGGTACCCTAGGAAGGTTTATAATATATATATATATATATATATATATATATATATATATATATATATATATATATATATATATATACATATATATATATATATATATATATATATATATATATATATATATATATATATATATATATACATATATATAAGAAACGAAGAGCAGACAATTAATGAAAAAAGGTTTGTGGTAAAGATTTGATGAAGAAAAGTTAGGACAGACGGCAGTTATTGAAAGTGATGCAGCATTGTAATTTTAGACTACGAATATGGAATTGTGGTCGGATTCTTCTTAAGAAATTTTTAGAAGAGTTTGCGTGTAAAAGTGATTTTTTATATGGTGTACATGTACCAAGAAAAGACCAATATTAGAAATGATATAAAACTATGTTAAGTGTTGGGAAATGTTATGTGTTGGAGACAGTAAAAATATTTAGGTGTATTAGGAGTAATTCAGGTTTGGGGTATCCTATTGGGAAAGTCCTTGCAATGCCATCTGTTGGACTGATGTTCGAGGCCCGCTCAAGCTCTATAGTTTCTTGTAGTGTCTGCAACCTTACCATCCTTTTGATCTATTGATGGGTGGTTTGGGGAAGCCTATGGGTCTACCTGTTGAGTCATCAGTAGATATTGCCTGTACTGGTCCTTGGGTGGGTGGAGAGTGGGCTGATTATATGTATATATGGCTAGTCTCTAGGGCAGTCACTGTCCCTTGCCTCTGCCATTCATAAGTAACCTTTCAAGGTGTTTAAGAGAAAATCAAAGTGTTTTGAAAGAACATAAAGAAAAAACACTTTTTTTTATTGAAAAGTCAGTCGGAAATTAGATAGTGATACATGTTCATGGGTACTTGATATATTTATGGATGGAGAGATGGTACATGTATCAGAAATGACAGGAAATGTCGTTTCAAGGTTGCAAGTAAATGATCTGAGGTCACATACGATAAAGTAGTGATAGAGATAGTGAAATTTGAATTTCAGACTATTGAAAGAGCTTAAAAGTGTTCATAAATAAGCAAATGTTGAAACTGAATCTGAGCATAAATAAAAGTAAATTAAAACAAGTAGTATGATCAGTTAATGTTATTGTAGATAATGAAATAATGTACAGGTTGGTATGTATTTGGGAATAAATGTAGTGAATAATAGTATGGCGAATGAAGATGTGAGTTTCATGATTGGTAAAAAGAAGTTATCTGAATGTATGTGATACATTTAAAAGAGAAGAGAAGTGCCACTGGAAAACAAAGTTGGGAAATACGAAGGGATTTTTAAACCAACTCTCCGTTGTAAGAGAAGGTCAATGCTGAATACAATGGAAAGAAACAATTTTAAGCTATCGAGATGAATCACACATTATTTGTGGAATAAAAATGGCTGGTTGGGCAAGAACATTTGGGATCTGTTATGAAAAAAATTGGAGTATGGTAGATTAGTAAAATGAAAAATTAGAGTATGGTCCTTAAACTGATGGATAGAGGGGGGTAGTTGAGGTTTTGGAAAGGAGGAACCTTAATGTTCTGGAGGCTAGAAAGTTTATGTAAGACAGACGGAAATTTCCCGGTATGTGTAGATGACTTCATAGTTTCTCTTACTTTATTCAGTAATTAAAATATGAATGTCTCCTTGGTTGTTGTCTTATGTATTCGATAAATCGAATTCTGGGTAGAGAAAACTATATATATATATATATATATATATATATATATATATATATATATATATATATATATATATATATATATATAGTGTGTGTGTGTGTGTGTGGGTGTGAGGGGGGGCTATGTGGGTGTGCTTGTATGTATGTGTGGGTGTGTGTGTTATTTATGTATCCATTATTATAATTGTATCGTAAATTACAAACATATGCTAATGAAGATGCATAATGAAGCATCACACAGTACGAAAACAACGACAACGATAGCACCCGATTACATCAGATCATAACATGATGGAAACGAGTCCCTTTTATCAATATGTTGCAAAGGATATGTGTGCTTTGACGATCATCCCTAAAGCGAAATATAGGGCAACTCCCGGGTGTTAGGGAGCTTAACCCTAGCCATCTTAAGATAGATCCTGTTAAAAAGTTTCTCCTATCCAGACGTATTCACCAGAGACCATTGAAATGTTCTCGAAGAAATAATTGGTGCGTACGGGTACTTTCGAGCAGCTCATTATATAGATGTTCTTTTTAAACTTAGACAGTTCCATTTCAATTATTTTTTCATAAAGAGGTATCAATGATAATGGATATTACCGATTAAATGTTAGTTAAATAACAAGGCAAAAGAAAATGCATAAAAGTCGTTATAAAAACTTTAATTTGCTTTTTACAAATTTCCCCTTTTACCAAAATTAAATACCGGTTGAATATAATTTGTCATTGATATCTAAGGATGCTTACAGGACAATTTCAACTTGTTATATTACATTTTTGTTGATTTTATCATTAAGGGCTAGTTCTTATAGTTGTATAATCCAAATTTCTCTGAATGTAAGTAATTATTTCTTTCATAGGAACGTACTGGTGTATCAGTTAATTTGACCACAGTTTCGGTAAGCTAACATTAGTTTAATCATGTATCTGAAATGATCCGGCCATAATCGTTTCTATGGAAATTAATACATATAAGAGAATGATGGGAAAGAGAACAAATGCAACTCTGGGTGGAGGGTCAACTAACTAGCCGGAACATTGAATTTGTAGTCCCATGTCCTTTCAACATTGTTTCACAATAGAAAAAAAAACTGAAAATTATAGAATACTATGTCTTATGGTCTTTGATGAGGTACAGAAGAAATGCATTAAAGCTAATTCATGTTAGAAAGGGAAGCTGGATTTCAGGGCCCTTGCAGAGATATTGAAATGTCAAGCTGCGCAGGACTGAGAATGGCTAGGAGTGATTGTGTCTACTGTATGTTGACTAGAAGATCACAGCTTCAGAAAGATTGGTGTTTGTGGTGCTAGAAAACCCTTATGATAAAGTTTCTTGTTTCCATATTTCCACTTCTTAATCTTGATTTCCTTATTTGTTTTGCCCTTGTCAGAAACATGATGTTTTCAAAGAGTGCAAATTGAAGAACAGTGCTAAAGCCTGTCCCTTTATTTTCTAATCTTTCAAGTGGTATATTACTGTATACACTTATTGTATAGTATGTCTATTAGAGATAATGAGAACAGAATATACAATGGAGGATTAAATATCATGGAAGGAGAAGGGATTAATGAGATAGAATCATTTGAATATTTGAATAAAAAGCAACTCAAGCAATGGCCAGGTTAGGTAAAATTTAGAAATCAAATCGTATTAAATTACTTTTAAAAGTCTGGCCATAGATCAGTTTAGTGAGATCAGTGTTACTGTGCGGACATGAGTCGTGGTATGA
Organism: Palaemon carinicauda; assembly: GCF_036898095.1. Lineage (NCBI taxonomy): Eukaryota > Metazoa > Arthropoda > Malacostraca > Decapoda > Palaemonidae > Palaemon > Palaemon carinicauda. Next base: position 25,539,728 of record NC_090765.1, on the reverse strand, counting down.
CAATGAAACAGTATCCAACAGATGTTGTAGATTTGAGAACAAAACCCTCAGAAGGATGTTGGAAGTTAAATGCAAGGACAGGACTAGAAATGAAACCATAAGATATATTACTCGAGTGCCCTGTGTTGATGAGATCATGGTAAAAGGTAAATGAAGATGGTTTAGGCATGTTCTTCTCACTCCCCAAGAGAGATTAGTTCAACAAACTTTCAACTGCTCCACAAGACATAGAAGAGTTGGAAGACCCAGGCTTACCTGGCTGAGGACCATGAAGGGTGAAGTAGGAAGTGTTGAATGTATTGATTTAAAAGCTCAAGATTGAGACGACTGGCGAAATGTTACCGGGACCCTTTGCTTCAATAGGTGTAGGAGATTATATATATATATATATATATATATATATATATATATATATATATATATATATATATGTGTGTGTGTGTGTGTGTGTGTGTGTGTATATATATATATATATATATATATATATATATATATATATATATATATATATTTATATATATATATATATTTATATATATATATATATATATATATATATATATATATATATATATATATATATAATTGAATAAATACATACATCCATACTTATATATACACGCACAGTTAGTTGACTGCTCCTATTTTGATCCCTTGGAAGGGCCTAGAAGTCTTAGAGGGTAATCCTTCTCCTTATCCGCTACACCCTTCTTGATCTTCTTAATTGCCTTTCCACGCCGTCCCAGGGTCATGGTTGATATCAGTAGTCCTTGCCAGATGTTTATTGATCTTTTCCAAATCGATGTATATGACCTTACAGGTTCAAGCTCTCTTTGTTGTTGTTTCCTTCGATAGTCCTCTGAACAGTTCGTGAGGTCGTGAAGGTGTTTTCAGAAATCAACTTAGATGATTTGTTTAAACTTCGATAAAGGAAATCCGTTTTGTCCCAGTTTATTTTAGGATTTTTTTTTTTCAACAATGTTGAGCAGGGGCTGAGGTTTGATTAAAGTCCTCGATATTTTATTCTTATGTTCCTTAGCCCTTTATAGGATTTGCTACTTTTACTAAGTAAACCTTTTTTATATAATTCTTTCGACTGATATAATAATAATGACCTATATATATATATATATATATATATATATATATATATATATATATATATATATATATATATATATATATATATATATATATAAATATATATATATATATATATATATATATATATATATATATATATATATAAATATATATATATATATATATATATATATATATATATATATATATATATATATATATATATATATATATATATATATATAGCGTAGATATAGTAGCCAACGTAACTTCTTGGTTCTTTTTTTTTATATTTTTTCCTTTGGAAACCTTGCATACAAATTTGAAAATGTATTTAGAAAACTCTTGCTTCACATTAAGCCTCGAACTTTGATTATATGAAATAGTTGTCCTGTACTAATACAATCGGGCTGTTACTAAGGTGTGAATGGTACTGGCTTGAAGGATGAGTTTCCTCATCTCGTTCGATCCTCATATCATTATTAAGCGCTTTTAAAGGAAAACGTATTAAAGATATTACTGAATCGATAAGTTAGTTTTCACAGCACAGCACGATAATTAAGTAACATTGTGAAAACTGATTTTAAGATAAAGTCCAGGAGAAAATGTTTTATATCGCTTTGAGAGTATTTCTCTTTTTTAAAACGCCCTCACCTCAATAATTTGTCTTCAAATCTAATATATATGATTTCAGACCGTACCTGTTCGTTGCCTGAATTTAATACTCCCTATGCCTATTTTTCCCCATTCAGGCAAAGATTTTGATTTACTAATTCAGTTAACTACTTGTCTTTACCACGCATGTATGGTTTCCAAAGGCCAATCATTGCACTGTAGTCCCAAGTACGTTAATCTTGTTTCGCTGAATGTTCTCACTGTTACCGGAATTAAATTGTCAGTGACGCTATTACTTGGTGGGCTTTCCACATTTAGGCTTAGAATAAAGTACTACAGTCTTCGCAATTTAAGTCACTCCTCTCAGCTTTCGGGTTAATTTGGATGGTGAACAAATTGAATATTATGAAAATACTGTACTTGATTACTTTTCATTTCGACCTTTTTATCAAGGAAAATCTCTCATAGTTTTCTTTTCTTCTATTATGTGGTGACCCAAATACGAAATTTAGCTATTGTACTGTTGTTGATATTATTTCATGTTTTACTATTTTGCGTTGGTCAAGGGTCTTTTACTCCTGTCTCCAGGGAACATCATAATCCGATTCATTTTATCATCCACCCTTCATGTTATTAGTAGGTCCAAAACTTTTTACAGAACCTGTAGCTATGTGTTTAAAGCATTAGGTCCTTGGTAGATGTGGTTGGGGGGTTCCTATCTTTTCTTTTTATTTGAGAGTTGTAAAATGGATTAGGTTATGTGTGGAGTGGTTTGTGAAAGTAAGTTCAACCTATTTCGGAAGTCTCTGTAATGCCGCTATTTCCGTCTTATTTATTTATTAGCTCTTTATTACATATGTTATTTAATGCTAATCGATAAATAGCCTTTTGTAATATATAAATTTATATTCTTTTATTTTTCCTTCTTATTTTACACACAGGCATTATTTTGTGGACTTTGCTGTTCAAGTTCCTGGCCTTCTCAATCGTTCTTTAGAAACGCAGGGGCATGCTGAATACAAAAATTGAAAACTGAAAACAAAATAAAAACCCAGATATTAATATTCAAAATAGTTCAGGAAAATCGGGCGATAGGTAATGAAATTTATATTTAGATTAAAGATACCACTCGCCATAAAATCACGGTTTAAGAGTTATATAGAGAATCTGGGTACAAATATACATGGATCAATAGAAAATCAACTGTCAAGGATGCATAGAATTAATGATTAGAAGAACCTAGAAGACGAGGAAACATTAAATGAAAGAAAGAGTGATAGGTTTATAAAAATTTAAAGCATTACATTTTCAAATATTCGAATTAAGTACTTTTCATACAAGTAATCAGTAAATGAATTATATTGAAATCTAAATTTTAAAATATTTCATTCTAGGTTGGGTAGTTTTCAAACTGCCGTAAGTAAATGTATAATATCGAAAGCATGTCATTTTCAAATTACTTTAGTTAAGCATTTAGGTTTCTGTATTGAAGTGGTAAATAGAATAATACTAATCTTTTGGAAAAGATAGCTTATAAATATCAACAATATAACCTTTTTAAATATTTTATATTGGCGAGTAGATACTTTTTATACAATCACATCTCATAAAAATGCAACATCCCAGTAAAATATTGTATCTGTTTAAACACACTTAGCTGCTTTCTTTAAGAAAAAAATCAATTATTTGCTTTCTTAAGATGTTCAATAAATCCCTAGTTTTAGCCATCATAGCTGGAACATCATCAGTGCATAAATTATTATAATAAGGAAGTAGAATTTAGTCCTCCTTTGTGACATTGCTTTTTGATGTTGTTGAAATGTCTGTTCCTCGTGTCCTTCCATTAAGGTTACCTAAGGGAAGCTGTTTTTCATACAATTAAAACTCGTCAGTGAAAGCAGGAATAAAATATTTTTATGCCAAGAATCTGGAATCTGTTGACTCGTCTAATACTAAGATAGATCACAGTGAGGAGATGGACAAAACAGGAACTCCCTCCTGAATCGTAAGTTAAATCACTCACTCACAGCAGATAGCAATTTTTCCTTGTAAGCTACAACAGTTGTTACAGCTGACAAGGAACAACTGCTGTTTGTATTAAGTTAGGATTTACTGTATTCAAGGAAAAATTGCTTCCATTCTCTGAGAGATACGTCACTGAACACAACTTTCCTATTGTCTGTGTGTATATATTTGTATGTGTGTACATACAGTAGAATGATATAAAAAACACAGCAGAAATATACTACACGTACTGTACATATATCAAAGGCCATAGAAGGTCGCACTTGATAGTCCAGAAGGCCATATGCGGCCTTAAGGTCACAGGTTCCTCATCCCTGACGCAAGACGCTAACAAATTTTATATATATATATATATATATATATATATATATATATATATATATATATATATATATATATATATATAATCTATATATACATATATATATATATATATATATATATATATATATATATATATATATATATATATAATCTATATATGTATATATATATATATATATATATGTATATATATATATATATATATATATATATATATATATATATATATATATATATATATATATAATCTATATATACATATATATATATATATATATATATATATATATATATATATATATGTATATATATATATTATGTATATATATATGTATATATATATATATATATATATATATATATATATATATACTTTCTTACGGTGTCGTATTTTCCTCTTTTTATTATTTAGTCTGTCAGGAACCCCCTTGTTAACCTTGCATACTGAAAATAGTAATCTTGTCTGAAAGTGGTACTTAGAAAGCAACTTCTTACATTACTTACAAAAATTCGTGCATTTGTATAATTTTCTGTAATTTCATATTCTCTCTCTCTCTCTCTCTCTCTCTCTCTCTCTCTCTCTCTCTCTCTCTCTCTCTCTCTCTCTCTCTCTCTCTCTCTCTCTCTCTCTCTCTCTCATAATGCGCAAACGTAACTCTTAGGTAATTGCTTCCTATTGTGTCATGCAGTGGATTGTTTAATCTTTTCTAATTATACTGGATCACGTTTAAGCAAACAATAATTAATGAGGCAATGATTTCTTTCAAGCATTTATGACCCATTATCCTTACTAGTAATTTTTTTTTCGTAATTATTCCGCATTACACTCTTAACCCTTGTGGCTCTAATAGATTCATGATTTGTTTCGTAAGTTACCAATTATCATGTAATATTGGCTGTAGAGGACAGAGCTCTCGTGAATACCACCCTAAGTAAGGTGGTGGTCATTTCATTGGTATTAGTTTCAGTATTGCCTCATTCCAGAGATTACGTTTTTGACAAAAAAAACGGAATTTTTTGCGGGAAGAAATAAGCGTCTAGAAAGGGTAAATCGTGTTTGTGTATATATATATATATATATATATATATATATATATATATATATATATATATAAATATATATATATATATATATATATATATATATATATATATATATATATATATATATAATATGTATATATATAATATATATATATATGTATTTATATATATTTATATATATATATATATATATATATATACATATATATATATATATATATATATATATATATATATATATATATATATATATATATATATATATATATATATATATATATATATATATATTAGGGTTATGCTATAATGATGGCGTTCATTATTTATCACGTTGGTGTTGTACAAAATATTTGAATAGAATTTTTCTTCAGATAGTTTTGATAGCCCCATATAACAAATAATTTAGACACTCGTACAAGAAAATCGGTGTTATAAGAGTATTGGAAGTCAAAATGTTATCATTTATTATTATTATTATTATTATTATTATTATTATTATTATTATTACTTGCTAAGCTACAACCTTAGTTGGAAATATGCTATAAATCCGATGGCTCTAACAGTGAAAATAGCCCAGTGAGTAAAGGAATAATTAAATGAATAAACTGTTCAGGCTATTAGAAGTATAATGAATAGCAATATAAAATATCTTCAAGATCAGTAACAACACATTGAAATAGACCTGTCATATATAAACAATGAAGAGAAAAGACTGTGGCTAAGTGGACCCTCAAGCAAAAGAACTCAAACCAATGGCAGTGCAAGGCCCCAGAGGCTATGGCACTACCAAAGGCTAGAAAACAATAGGTTGATTTTGGAGTGTCCGTCTGATAGAAGAGTTGCTTACCATAGCTTAAGAGTCTCTTTAACTTTACCAAGGGGAAAATAGTCACTGGGCAAATAAAGTTGATCCCTTGAGCTAAGTAGAATTTTTGGTTACCTTAGTTGTGTCAGGTGTATGAGGAAAGTGGAGTGTGCGTAAAGAATAAAACAGACCATTTGGTGTTAGTGTAGGCAAATGAAAAATTATATGTACCCAGAGAGGGATTCAATCAGTACCATTTGACCAGTTAAAAGACCCAATAACTCTTTAGCATTATCTCAACGGGTGGCTGGTGCCTTGGCCAACCTCACTTTTAGTTCAATATACTGTATATATATATATAATATATATATATATATATATATATATATATATATATATATATATATATATATATATATATATTATATATATATATATAATTTAATTGACATCTTTTACCCTGCGAAGAGAGCGGTTTCAGAGGGCACTGCGCTTTTCGTTTATACTCTCATTTTCATTCTCCACCTTGATAGTGTCGACTTGCCGTTGGCTAATTATCAGTTACCTATTTCGTTGTTAAGGTCAACATTGAAACCCACCGGATTCACTATTCCTCATAGGAGATGAATCTGTTTTTCTCTCGTAGCTGAGTCATCCGCCTTAATTTCCTAAGTAAATATATATATATATATATATATATATATATATATATATATATATATATATATATATATGTTATTATTATTATTATTATTATTACTATCCAAGCTACAACCCTAATTGGAAAAGCAAGATGCTATAAGCCCAGGGGCTCCAATAGGGAAAAATAGCCCAGTGAGGAAAGGAAATAAGGAAATAAATAACTGGAGAGAACAAATTAACAATAAATCATTCTAAAAAAAGTTATGTCAAAAGAAATGTATCATATATAAACTATTAACAACGTCAACAACAAAAATGTCATATATAAACTATAAAAAGACTCATGTCAATCTGGTCAACAAAAAAGCATTTGCTCCAACTTTGAACTTTTGAAGTTCTACTGATTCAACAACCCGATTAGGAAGATCATTCCACAACTTGGTAACAGCTGGAATAAAACTTCTAGAGTACTGCGTAGTATTGAGTCTTATGATGGAGAAGGCCTGGCTATTAGAATTAACTGCCTGCCTAGTATTACGAACAGGATAGAATTGTCCAGGGAGATCTGAATGTAAAGGATGGTCAGAGTTATGAAAAATCTTATGCAACATGCATAATGAACTAATTGATCGACGGTGCCAGAGATTAATATCTAGATCAGGAATAAGAAATTTAATAGACCGTAAGTTTCTGTCCAACAAATTAAGATGAGAATCAGCAGCTGAAGACCAGACAGGAGAACAATACTCAAGTCCTTGACCTACTTACAATCATACTTTGAGTTTTGTTAGGATTCAACTTCATACCCCATAATTTGCACCATGCACTAATTTTAGCTAAATCTCTATTAAGGGATTCACCAACCCCAGATCTACATTCAGGGGATGGAATTGATGCAAAGAGAGTAGCATCATCTGCATATGCAACAAGCTTATTTTCTAGGCCAAACCACATGTCATGTGTATATAGTATGAAAAGTAATGGGCCAAGAACACTACCCTGTGGAACACCGGATATCACATTCCTATACTCACTATGGTGCCCATCAACAACAACTCTTTGAGATCTACTACTTAAAAAATCAATAATAATGCTAAGAAACGACCCACCCACTCCCAACTGTTTCAGTTTGAAAACAAGGGCCTCATGATTAACAAGGTCAAAGGCAGCACTAAAATCAAGGCCAATCATACGAACTTCCCGACCACAATCAAGGGATTTCTGTACAGCATTGGAGATTGTAAGAAGGGCATCACATGCTCCAAGGCCTTTCCGAAAACCAAATTGCAAACTAGGGAATAGATGATTACCTTCAGCAAACCTATTAAGACGTTTTGCCAGAAGACGTTCAAAAACTTTAGATAATATGGGAGTTATGGAAATTGGGCGGTAATCAGTGGGACTTGAGCTACCACAAACACATTTACATAGAGGAGTAACATTACCAATTCTCCAACAAGTGCTAAAAGCTCCTCTTCTTGCTAACTTGCGTAAAATAACAGATAACTTTGGAGCTAGGAAATCTGCTGTCTTTATAAAAAACAAAGGAAAAATACCATTAGGGTCTACACCTCCATAAGCATCAAGGTCCATCAACAGAGCTTTAATCTCACGAGATCGAAAAGCTAAACTAGTTAGTTTAGCCTCAGGAAAACAGGAATGAGGAAGTTCAAGTTTTTCATTACTCTGTTTACTGTCAAAAACATCAGCCAAAAGGGTTGCCTTTTCCTTTGGACAGTGAGTGACTGAGCCATCTGGTTTAAGTAAAGGAGGAACTGTTGCATCTACACCAAAGAGTGCAGATTTAAGGGTAGACCACCATTTATGTTCCTGAGTTGTACCAGAGAGGGTTTCTTTTATGATTAAATTGTACTCCTTTTCAGTTGAGGCATAAACTCTCTGAGCAAAAGCTCGAAGCTGAGTATAGTTGTTCCAGGTCAAATCTGATCTGTTACCCTTCCAAAGGTGATAGGCCTCCTGCTTCTCCAAATAAGCACGTCTACAAACATCATTGAACCACGGTTTGTCCTTCATTCGGTACCTTAGCACACGAGAAGGGATACGCCTATCAATTATGTTGACTAGATTCTCATTCAAAGGGACAACAGGATCTACACTATTATATAATTGTGACCAATTCAAGCACAAAAGATCATGCAAAATCCCATTCCAGTCTGCTTGGGATTTCATATAAATTTTACAAGAATATGATATATCAGGGACAGGCTGCTCAGTCTTCACTAATAATGAAATCAAGGCATGATCAGAAGTCCCGACTGGAGAACCAACCTTACTAGTTATAACGCCAGGGGAGTCAGTGTATACGAGGTCCAAGCAATTACCAGACCTGTGAGTAGCTTCATTTATGATTTGCTCACAGCCTGATTCTGAGGCAAAGTCTAAAGCTCTAAAGCCATGGCGATCGGTAGGAGAGATAGAACTCAACCACTCCCTATGGTGAGCATTAAAATCACCAACAAAGACAAACGAAGCCTTTCTATCATCTTCTTGTATCTTAGCCATAATGGTAAGAAGACAATCAAAGATAGAATCATCCATGTCTGGATTCCGGTAGATTGAACACAAATAAAAGTTGTTATGCCTGCCACAAACTTTTATTACCTGAATCTCATGACATCCACATTGATAGCAGGACTTATGAGAAGTAGGGAACTCGGTCCTAATATACACCGCCATTCCCCTGGCCCTAGGAATGGAATCACGTTTCAGCATTATTGGCTTCTTAAAACCAGTTATAAGGAACTCAGATGAGTGCCTCATATTAGAAACCAAAGTTTCTGAGCACAAAAGAATATCATACTGTCTGGACGCAACTGTAAGGTCTCGGATATTTGCATGAAGACCACGAATATTGCAATACAGAAGACGACATTGACGAAATCTAGGACGTACTGGTCCCGGATTTTGCTCAATGTCTCCAGACAGCATAAGAATTAATAGAAATAAAAAAGAGACATCATACTTAAAAACTAGATTAACAAGAATTAAAACAAAAACAATATGTACAGAATAATAATAAAAGTGATTGATGATATCCATAGACTATAGTAAAAAGTCGGAAAAACTGGTCAACATGGAGGAGCCGATACACCATGCAAGGCTAAATACCCTCCAGGATAGCCACTTCAACTGAAGGGAGGACAGTAAGGATGGTTTTGAGAAGAAAAAATCAGAAAAAGGAAAAGACAACCTCTTGATAAACCACCAGGCATCCATGGCCCTTCTATTAAGCCTGCCCAACACACCATTTAAAAAAAACAAGAGGAAGAAAAAAAAAATAAGATAGAATAGTGTGCCCGAGTGTACCCTCAAGCAAGAGAACTCTAACCCAAGACAGTGGAAGACCATGGTACAGAGGCTATGGCACTACCCAAGACTAGAGGACAATGGTTTAATTTTGGAGTGTCCTTCTCCTAAAAGAGCTGCTTACCATAGCTAAAGAGTCTCTTCTACCCTTACCAAGAGGAAAGTACACTGAACAAATTGCAGTGCAGTAAATTAACCCCTTGGTGAAGAAGTGTTAAGTATCTCATTGTTGTCAGATGTATGAGGAAAGACGAGAATATGTAAAGAATAGGCCAGACTATTCCGTGTAAGTGTAGGCAAAGAAAAAATAAGCCGTGACTAGAGAGAGGGGTCCAATGCAATACTGTCTGGCCAGTCAAAGGATCCAATACCTCTCTAGTGGTAGTATCTCAACGGGCGGCTGGTGCCCTGGCCAACCTACTGTGGTTATATATTATAACCACAGAAGGAAAAATTAAAAGACTTTATTTGAGTTAGTACTTTCGTCCATTAGGGACATGAACAGTCAACTATCATTGTTGAGTCTGTTGATGTCCCTAATGGACGAAAGTACTAACTCAAATCAATTCTTTTCATTTTTCCTTCCGTGGCTATAATACATTTTATGTTCATCACGTTTCAGCTTTAATGATTTCTACACGCACACATACCTATTTATTTATATATATATATATATATATATATATATATATATATATATATATATATATATATATATATATATATATATATATATATATGTATGTATGTATATTTATACATAGTATGTAGTTATATGTATATATAACAATAACAACAACAAATGCAGCCGTTTTCAGTTCACTGCGGAACAAAGGCCTCAAACATGTCCTTGGTCATAACTTGTGTTTGGCCATTTTCATCACCACGCTGGGCACTACGGAGTGATAATAGTGGTAGACTTTACTCCGATCCGTCACAGCAAACCAACCCAGTATGAGTGGTCCTGACCATCTCAGCTTTGCTGATCGTGGTGATACACAAACCCTTTTAAGGTACGAGTATCCCCACTCAAAAAGGGATATATATATATATATATATATATATATATATATATATATATATATATATATAGATAGATAGATAGATAGATAGATAGATAGATAGATATGTGTGTGTGTAGTGTCCTCTTTCTCGGCCTCCAGTTGGTCCTTCTGGCAGATTCATTTGATTGTTAGATATTACATATAGTTTATAGATATATAGACAAACTTGGTATTTTCATAACTAATCTTTAATAGATATCTCCGTTTTCTTCTTGAAAAAAAGGATGCTATTTTTCACATTTAGTGGACTAAATATTTCCTTTAGAAAAGAAAATAAAGAATAAAGTCAGAGATTCGAAGGAGCTAGCGATTATGTATAGGCTAATACCTTTATTTACATTCAAGGTATTATTTAGATTAGATATTGCAGTGCTTCAAGCAAAAGCACTCAAGTCTAACATGAAGTTTTATTAAATTATATAAGAAATAATGAAGAGAGACGGTTAGTTTATTAATAGTCAGATATAGTATTTCCAATTATGTAATCACTCCAGAGAATTTTGAAGTAATATGGACACAAAATATTAAAAGTGAGAAGTTCAGTTAAAATTCTGTTCAAAGCTAATCGAATCCCATTGAAAACTAAAGAAATGTACGAAATGAAATTGTACTACGTAGTGAAATCCCTATTCGAATGAATTTACTAGAGTAGATCAAGATGGAACGATGCTATCATGAGAGGAGTTGGAGTTGGATGAAAAGGATATGTACATTCTTTTACATATTGTTGTATTCTGAATGCATGGATGATTACATTAAATCAAACCTGGTTTAATTCGTATGTTAACTGCTTCAGCACTGAATGACAACTGGACTGTGTAGTAACATTCCACCTTTCATGAAATGTGTATATTTACTTCAATCGCTTAAGGTGCTTCATTACCCTCGCCAACTTCGTGGCGAAGGTTATGTTTTGATAAGCGTGTATTTATTTGTTTATAAGTATGTCTGTTTGTTTATGATAAAAACTATTTTACCAAATCTTATGAAATTGGATGGGAAGATTGGCCATGATCCAAAAACAATTTGGCTTGATTTTGAGGGTGGTTGGGTCAAAGGTCAAGGCTAAGGTCACGAAAAGGTAAAAAATGTCTTTGTTATATCGTGGCCATTTTTTTCTGATTTACATGAAATTGGTGCAAACATTTGCATAATTCCATTGCCCATCTTGTGATATACAGCATGATATAGTGATGTCATTACCCTTGTTTTCTTATGTTTGTTTGTAATTTGCATAACTCAAAAATTATTTGACCGAATCTCATGAAATTTGGCTGTGATCCAAGGACAACTTTATCAGATTTTGGGAGCGATTGGGACTCAAAGGTCATAAACGTCTTTGTGCTATATCGTGGTTAATTTTTTTTTTTTCCGATTCGCATGATACTAGTTTCCATGGTAACAAATGTGGCGTTGGCGAAATTATGCGCTCTACCGAGTGTCCGTTCTAGTTTGAAGGATACTTTTATTTTCTTGTCTGTGTCCGCAGATTTTATTAAATCTCTTATTGCAAGAGAAAGGGATGCTGGCATTTTTAAAGCTCGTCTCGGTGAAGGCTGCTGCTTTTTTAGTACTTTGTGTTTTTCTCCGAGTGACATTTAAAACTTTACATTGCTGATTCTATGTATGCGAGAGTGAAGTCGGTTTCATTGTTTGCTTGGGATATCATTAGGTAAATTAGGTATCCGGGAGTAGGAGGATGCTTTTGACTGCTTGCCATGCTGGAAAACAATGGGATTCTCTCTCTCTCTCTCTCTCTCTCTCTCTCTCTCTCTCTCTCTCTCTCTCTCTCACTTGACGAATAAGGACAAATGAGTGAGTTCTTTAAATCCGGTATAAGTCTGTTGGTGTTAGTCAACTGTTTGGGTTCGCATCTAGTGCGGAGAGATGTAGAGAGAACAGAGGTCCTGGGAGTGAGTATTCATGTTCAGCCCAAATGTATGCCACGAAAAGGGAATACCTCGACGAGGTAATCTTCAACCATGTAACGTTATGGAACGTTGCCCTCATAAACGCATGGTCCGTGGTTTGAACCCGGCCTGCTACCCACCAATCAACCCAGCAGTGGATTGGTATTAGCGTCAACCATGGTCAAAGAAAGGGGAAAAGTTTATTAGTTTTATCCCCCAAAGAATTGCTATTTGGGGAAAATCTGCATGGTACAAAAATATACATAATTCATCATTATCATCATCATCTCCTACGCCTAATGACGGATAGGGCTTCAGTTAAATTCTGCCAGCCGTCTCTATCTTGAGCTTTTAATTCAATACTTCTCCATTCATCATCTCCTACTTCGCGCTTCATAGACCTCAGCCATGTAGGCTTGGGTCTTCTAACTCTTTTAGCGCCGGGTGGAGCCCTGCTGAACGTTTGGTGAACTAATCTCTTGGGGAGTGAGAAGAGCATGCCGAAACACTCTCCATTTACCCCTCATCATGATCTCATCCACATATTTTTACAATGGGGAATGCAAAGATTATTCTTTTATATTCAAAATTGTCTCGGCTTTGGTCACACGTCACAAAAATTCTTAATTCAAATCATGACTCTTGATTCTACTTAAAGATTTATGTCCAAATTTCTTAACAAAAAGAAATATTTACAAACTTTCTATTTAAATCTATGATAACAAGATCGCGGTTATTTAATTTTGTTCTTAGAGGCAAGAAAGTGGTATCACAATAACAACGCTGTATCTAATGGATAACTAGGTCACATATGGAGTAAATACCAGATGTATGATTATATGGTCTCATATTCAGATATTGTACACCAATATCTGAATAATTTGCATAAGAATATTTAGTACCAATTTTCCTTCTCCATATCTTACAATTGTGTGTTCGGTAGCTTATTGCTATAAACAAAATGAATATCAATTTCTTTTATTGATATGTTTCTGTTTACGCTCTTGACTTTATTTTTTCCGGAATGAAAAATGCCAATTAGGAGTTTTTAAAGATTTAATGCGTACACTACCTTCCATCAACCATTTTATATTATGAACAGTAGCTAATGTATTTTTGTAACTTCATAAATTTGAATCGCATAGCATAAATATTTTCTCAGCTTAGTCAATTTTATCATAAAAACTACATTTCCTCATCCTGAAAAATCTTTGCTTTTCCAAAAAAAAAAAAAAAAAAAAAAAAAATCCCGAAGGCTTTATAGCTAGTAATTTAATTCGCGACGTGCGTAAATGTACTGAGGAAAAATACACTTTTGGAAAAATGGAACTTTCGGAGTCTTGCTCAATTTAATCCATTAAGTACCGAGAAAACGCTTAAATTAAGCCTGGATGAATGTCCCTAACTTCGGAGCTCCTGAGACAGGTAATCCTGAAACATCTTCAGGAGGGACCAAATCTTTGACAAATTATTAGCAGAAATCCCCTTGGTGAAAGGATCAAGTTTACCGATACACACACACACACACACACACACACACACACACACACATATATATATATATATATATATATATATATATATATATTATATATATATATATATATATATATATATATGTGTATATATATATATATATATATATATATATATATATATATATATATATATATATATATGATGTGTGTACATCTTATAAATAAGCGAATCCAATATTGTTTTCAAAACTAGTAAGCGGGTACACTATAATGCCGGTTTACAGAATCTACAAAAACTGTGTTTTATGAAGCTGTTTTATCCCACTGGTAAAAAAAGAAGTTATTAAAATACATCCTGGATTAATTATTATGCTTTTTAACCCATGTTTATTGCTTATGAGTAGTAAGATTTATATTATAAATATCATTATATGTTATTGATCTTGGCGTCAATAGGCGTAGGAGGAGACGATGATGAAGTTTATTGCTAAGTAAGCTTATGGTTTATTCATTGTAGAATATTACATTTATTACGAAAATAATGACTACCGGTATATTTTCTTAGTTCGCGAGACTTTTCCAAGTGATAGATTTAAAAAGGTAATGATGATTGACTCAGTAATAAAAGCCACAATAAAAGTACAAACTTTGCATTCTGCATAACGTTTTCTTCACAAATTTTGGTTGTCTCCTTGGTCCCAGACTCCAGTCTCACTATATTTATTCTAAGAATTGCACTTGTATAAATACATCTCGAAGTTTCCTTGGACCTGGTATTAACAAAGGCTGCCACAGTTTATTTTACGGGGACTTATGTAAGAGTCTGTCTTGGTAGATTTGCTTCTGTATTTGTATGGACGATAAGACATTGTGTCCACCCTTGTTTACTGCGAAACTCGTGTTTTTGAGGAAGGTGTGTAAATATTTATGTAATTTTCCTTCATAGAGCCTTAGAATCAATAGATTATTAAGCAAACAGCTTCACGGGGAAAAAAAAAATCAACTCAATTTTAAGGAAGGTCAACAAATATATGCTCATTCGGTTGCATTTGATTGGTGTAAGAGAGAGATAGAGAGAATAATTGTGTATCACTGTGCAGTCTTTCGAGTGTAATAATTCGTTTCGACCACTCCACAGCATTGAGTAAAAACTGTGTTGACTGGGGGCGGGTGTGGGGAGCCGGTCATAATTTTGCATTATCGATTAAAGGCGTTGAGAATCCTTCCCCTTCGGTCATCCTCCATCCTTGACTCCCCTCTTCCTCCCTCAACTCTCCATTCCCTATACATTTCTTCCGGTCTTACGTCCGAAGAGTATTCATTCAATGGTATTTTACCCTTTTTTTTTTTCTTTATGTTCCATTTCTGATCTTGTTGATTGTATTGCAGGTTTTCCTTAGTTCCTAATTTCTCTGTTTTTCTTGTGTCTGTTTGCTGACTTGTTTATTTCTTCCTACTTATTTTCTGGTGACCCGCACCCTACCGTTCTTTTTCCTCTTCCGTTTTCTCAGCTGTTACTATTATCTTTTCTCTTGGTCGTCTTTCACCTTATCCTTCTATTCCCCCTCTATCTCCTCTCACTCCCTCCCTCATTATAAGTCCCTTTTCCGTCACCCTCTCCGCGTCTTCAGTTCATTACCACCTCTACCACTAACCGTGTTCTACTTTACCACTCGCATCAATTTGTTATTTCCAGCAGCGAACCTTTGCTCTTATTCCTGCGGCACTCATTACCACCATTTCATTTCATTTTCTCCTCATCATTTTCCAATTTCTTCCTCCTTCCCATCATCATCTCATTCTTCTCAGCTAATCGACCTAATCGTTACCATTATCACGATCATTAGTTTTAGCTCCCGGCTTTCGCCAGTTCCTCTTCTTCTTCTTGTGATTTTCCTCGGAATACGGAAGATGAAGATAAGAAGTGTTCACCCTGGCTAATCGATACAGATGATGATCGCGCGCACACCTGTACATAATCGCACACACAATAGAACTATAAATAAGTAGAAATACACACACTGAGAGACGCTCACACTGTAAATGGGGAAATATTTCATTAATGTGGAAAATATAATTCAGAAATAATGTTTTTCAATTGGTTTCAACGAAAGTACGCTATAAATATTGATATTTTTAGGAGTATTTATGTAATTGATTAGTGATATGAATTTGCTTATTTAGGCAAGCACGTATTATGTATGGTGTATGATGCTGCTAATATTCATATGCATGGGAATATTTTCGAATTTTGGTGGTTTATACGTAATAGTAGTAAAATTAGACATAAAACATGGAATATTTGCCCTTCATCTTCTTAGCATAAATTTCATTTTTTATAAGTAAGCGAATCCAATATTGTTTTCAAAACTATAAAGCGGGTACACTAAAATCCCGGTTTACAGAATCTACAAAACCTGTGTTTTATGAAGCTTTTCTATCCTGGCGGTAAAAAAAAAAAAAAAAAGTTATTAAAATATTTTTTTATTGGATAACAGGTGTAGCGTTATCCCAAAACAACATCTGAAAAATAAAATGCTTTGGATATTGTGCTCTCTCTCTCTCTCTCTCTCTCTCTCTCTCTCTCTCTCTCTCTCTCTCTCTCTCTCTCTCTCTCTCTCTCTCTCTCTCTCTCTCATGGTACACACACAAATGAATACGATCAGTAATACATTTTAGCTACGAATTAATTCACTTGATATAACGAGCACTTTAAAGTTCTAATAAATTAATGGAGGTAGGTCAGTAGGCCCGAAAATTAGAAAATGACGTTAACACATAACACGCATAGGAACAGTTTTATATGTGTGTGTGTATATATATATATATATATATATATATATATATATATATATATATATATATATATATATATATATATATATATATATATATATATATATATATATTAAAACGTTGTAATTCTGTTGATGGCAGCTTTTAATTTTTTTTTTTTACTTTTTCCGATATTAATTTGTTTTGTAATAAATCTATTTTGGAAATTATTTATAACATCCGTAATTGCCATATTTCATTCATATCTTTCTTCCACTAGTTCTTATATTTCCTGACATTCCCATAATAGTTTCTTGCGTATAATGATATATGTAATTTATTCACAGTACAATTAACTATTTCTTATAATGAGAAGAATCAACACCTTAAATTTAAAGTCTCTCTCTCTCTCTCTCTCTCTCTCTCTCTCTCTCTCTCTCTCTCTCTCTCGTGTCCCAAGACACCGAAGGTCAATTCGCTAAATCAAGAAGGAAAACTAAGGATTTCACTTAGTAGGAAAGTCGAAAATACTGGAACAGGACATAAATGAGAATAGTTTCTTCCAGGGAGACGATTGGAACTTTCTTTTCTGTTTTACGTAAAGTGAAGATTACTTTGAGAACTTATGTTCAGGGTTTGACCTGATATGAGTATGTTTGGAGTTATGCAAATTTATATCTATATACTATAGTGATTGTTTGTATTTGCTTATATTTATATATATATATATATATATATATATATATATATATATATATATATATATATATATATATATATATATATATATATATTTATATACATACATATATATATATTTATATATATATATACATATATATATATATATATATGTGTGTGTGTGTGTGTGTGTATGTATATCATGTAATATGTATGCAGTATATATACTATACACACATACACACGTCTTTTCGTGTTTGTGTTAACAAAGAGTTCCCTATCGCATAAGTGAGGAATACAGTGCAGATGGGTCAAACCGGTTGATTCTAGAGTTCGCAATCCTTCTTCAGAATCTGGCAAATGAATCGTTATTCGTTCACGAAGCCAAAGGGTAAATTATTGCGTATTATAAATATTTGAGCAAATAAGCGTATGTTATTTTCGATTAACTGTAGGCGTATATTTAGGTTAATCTATAAATCTCATTTACCTGTCAATTTTCATTTATATAATTACTCTTGTTTCTGTTGTAGCTGGCTAACATATAGCTAGCTAGCTGTGATTGATCGACCCTCTTTCAATTTTTTAAATCCATTTACCTCAGTTGTGACCATATATTTCATCATGATGACACACAAACCTCTCACATACACAATATATAAGTTGTGTGTTGCAAAGTAATTAAGATAACGTTTAAACGCTGTTCATATTTTTAACATAAATTGAATAGGTTATTTGGTTGTGATTAAAAGACCTAGTTATATAAGATTTATATCTTATTAAGACATTGATATTATTGTTCTATTCTTATCATGTGTTCTGTTTTTGTCTTAAACTTTAACGTTAAGAGGAAGAAAATAGCCAATCTGTATACTAAAGATTATACAAATAGCAATCGAGAGTTTGTTCGGTTTCTAAAAGTCAATTATTATTATTTCTATTGTTGTCGTAATTATTTATATTATTATTATTATTTGAATGATAATTTCACTTCATGAAAAATATGTACATATATACATAAGATTAAACGTAAAATGGGTTTCCTCTGAATTCCTTTAAATACTTTACTTTGACCCGCTTGAATACTATTTAGTCCAAGTCTTAATCCATACCCTTTTTCTTGAGTTCGTGGGTCTTCTTTCAAGTCCTCGTCGTAATTTGTCTATATTTACTGATTTTTTTTACCAACTATCCCTCTTTCCTTCTCATCCCATGCCTAAACCATCTCAGTCTTTAATTCATCAT
>NC_090765.1:25465710-25515710 GCF_036898095.1 Palaemon carinicauda | reverse complement strand
ACTGACATTTCCACCCGTGTAGCATTACCATTGATTGGTTTGACTAAAGACCACTATTCAAAGGGTAGATTCCAACAGCGGCCACTGCTGAGGAATCAAACATTGGAATAACAAATTTAACAGGCCCTTGATTGGGGGTCTGAAGCATTCTTTATTTTCAGCGGTTCTATTATTTTCTAAAAAGGACGGATTTTCTTTTATCGCGATGTAGTCAGCCACCACGATAAATGATCAGTAATGAAAAGAGACGAAGGAATTGCCATAGTAGAAAGGAATCCTCTTGCTTTTTTTTTAAATTTTATAACTAATTTGTATATTTGTATATGATCTTATTTATTACTTCTTTGACGTAGACTGTATGTTATATCAAAGAAACACGTCAGGCACAAATGGTTGCCTGTTTACTTTATAAATAGTATTGCTTTTACGGTCACTGCTTCAATTCCCAGGGATGCATTCACCTTTATTCTAAATGGGAGCATTAAAGTACTCCACTTCGATAATCAATCCGAATAATGAGGCGATTTTTTAAATTGATCTTTTTTTATGTTGATGTCTCTCTAATTGATTTTTTAGGGAATTTTAGGTTTTTTTTTCTGTAGAATATTTGGCAAATGGTACAGTTAGAATCGTTATTTTATAATATTTAATTTTTTTGCTTTTTTTATGCCATACATAGTGTTACTAATAAAGAATAGACATATTCTCCTCACTCATTTCAATAAGTCTCTCTCTCTCTCTCTCTCTCTCTCTCTCTCTCTCTCTCTCTCTCTCTCTCAATGATAATAGATATAACAAACCATCAAGCATTTTGAAATAGGTACTCTTATCGTGTCTCTTATCGTGTCCATTTATATTGAGCAGTGAATAATTTCTTTTAGTAAAAATAGCTTTTTTGTCCCCACCCCATAAAAGTTAGTCGAAAGAGCTGTAAACAACACGATGGTTGTAGAATGTAATCTGGGTTTCAATGTAGTGTATTAATCCTTAGGCATCATGATTTTTGTCAAACCAGTCATTACAATTATCTGATTAAAGTCTACAAAGAAATATTTTGACAAGCTCGTGTACCAATTTACTGCCAATGCTTGCGGTAAAGCCAGCTGAACACAGCTATCTAGGTCAGGGTTTTAAGCATATCAGTGAAAAATGCATGGGAGTCGGAAGTGGACCCTACTAAGGGAAGTGCCCTAATTACA
The DNA here is from genome assembly GCF_036898095.1 of Palaemon carinicauda. Taxonomy (NCBI): domain Eukaryota; kingdom Metazoa; phylum Arthropoda; class Malacostraca; order Decapoda; family Palaemonidae; genus Palaemon; species Palaemon carinicauda. The sequence goes on along the minus strand of NC_090765.1, from coordinate 25,514,511 downwards.
CCACCTTTTAACCATTTTTGCTTCTCCTCATCCCAATTGTTTTACGACCTATTTTGATTTCGACTTCATAGGGCAACTGCGGAGTTTTCCCCCAGTTGTACTTTGGCTCTAAATGGGCTCCCAGACCCTAGCGCTTAGATAAGATTATAATCCTGGAAAGGGTTAGGAAAGAATACTGACTGCCTAACCCTATCTGAAACGTTAGATCTCCCTTTGTAAAGAGTATAGTCGTGGAAATAAAAGAAAAATATAAGTTTCAAAGGCTTGTATTTAAACTAAACTGACCAACTTCTGGGATACGTTAATGCAGCATTTCGAAGCTAAGTTACCCTTGTTTTCTAATTAGAGAGAGAGAGAGTGAGTCAGCCAGGAGACCTTACCATTACCCTAATAACCCACAGAAAGGGTTTGAAAGAGCTCCGCCCTCGAAGCAGTATTTGTGGAGCAAAGACGGTTTTGCTTTGATAAGTCGAATCTTGCTATGAGTTGTTTCACGTCAAAGTAATAAGGGTAAAAGGTTTTAACTCCTGATTCATTATTTCAATTACGTACTACTTTGATGTTATTTAGATGGTCATTTATTGACTTTAAGTTGATGAATTAAAATGACTCACTTTGATAAACATTTTACCGAATTAATGAAACGTAAACGAGGTATATCGGATGACAGGGGAATTCATTTAAAATATGAATTCAGGAAGTTTGTGTATTACATTACTCCTTGAACAAGATAATTCGAATAACAGGGGTGGGAGAAACGCAATTCTAAAAATGATTCGTCATAATTATATTGGTTTAATGCAGGAGATCCTGAAATGACATTAACCTCGCAAATGTTGAAACATTTGAGCTACGGAAATCCAAGCATGAGCCGTGAGGCTCTATACTGGGACAAAGGCATTGAACTAGTCAAGCTCTTTTCGGCGCTTAAGAATAATTGCCTGTCGTTATTTTGTTATGCCACGGTGTTTTCTTAAAAGAATCATTAACAACTGTATCCTTTTTATCTTTTCTAGTGGCTAAGTCATTTGCCATCGAACTTCAGTATTTTTTTTAATATTTATGCGTCCATGTTCATTGTGTCTTCAGGTCTTCATCATCATGTTTTCAGTATTTATGTGCTCGTCATAATTTATGTGAGGGAAACAGACCGTAACTTGTTCTCCCTTGTGAGAAATTGAATAAAACATGGGATAACTCGGATATGCTTGCCAGTGTCTTGCGAGAAATTGTTTGCTTCATTATTATTATTTTACTAGTCTAACTGCAACACTAGTTAAGAAAGAAGAATGTTATAAGCCCATGGGCTCAAACAGGAAAATTAGTTCTATGCGGGAAAGAAACGAAAAAGTAAATGATAAAGTATATAAGACAAATTAGAAAAAAATTCCAAATGTATTTAGATAACTGCCAAAAAGATATTGTGCCCATTCTGTAAAGCTCATCTAATGGGACGCAGGCAATTTTAATAATTGCTGTATTGTTTGAAATAATACTTTAACGTTGTAACCCTGGAAATTGTCAAAACCACAACTGAAGTAGTCCGTGGAGACCAAGGTAAGAATCCTCTATAATGTTTGCTCCGGCAAAATATCATACTTCATGAATTTGGAAATAAGTTTAAATGCGTAGATACTCTGCAAGGCTGAGTATGTACTGTATGTTGGGATATTTGCGCGCATTAGTGCTAATATGTCCTTTCATTTATTATTATTATTAGCATAATAATAATAATAATAATTATTATTATTATTATTATTATTATTATTATTACTTGCTAAGCTATAACCCTGTTGGAAAAACAGGATTCTATAAGCTCGAATGCTCCAACAGGGAAAATAGCCCAGTGAGGAAAGGAGATAAGGACACTGCAAGAGAAGTAATTAACAAAACAAAATATTTTAAGAACAGTAACAACATAAAAATAAATCTTTCATTTATAAACTATAAAAACTTAAAAAAAAACAAGAGGAAGAGAAATAAGATAGAATAGTGTGCCCATGTGTACCCTAAAGCAAGAGAACTCTACCCCAAGACAGTGAAAGACCATGGTACAGAGGCTAGGGCACTGTCTAAGACCAGAGAGCAATGGTTTGGTTTTGGAGTGTCCTTCTCCCAGAAGAGCTGCTTACCATGGCTAAAGTCTCTTCTACCCTTACCAAGAGGAAACCACTGAACAATTGCATTGCAGTAGCTAACTACTTGAGCGAAGAAGAATTGTTTGGTAATCTCAGTGTTGTAAGGTGTATGAAGACAGAGGAGAATGTGGAAAGAATAGGCCAGACTATTCAATGTTTGTGTAGGTAAAAGGCAAATGAGCCGTAACAAGAGAGAAGGATCCAATGTAGTACTGTCCGGCCAGTCAGAGGACCCAAAAGCTCTCTAGTGGTAGTATCAACGGGTGGCTGGTGCCCCGGCCAACCTACTACCCACAATTTTATATTACATACTGAAGATTTTGTGTATGTGTGCGTGTGTGCACAGACGGTATGTCTAGGTATATATGTACACAAACACCACATACATACGCTCTCATTCACACAAATTCCCAGTCACGTGTACAAAATGTTATAAACCTGTTTTTGTGCAACTGCGTTCGCAGTGCGTTAAGGTATTCCACCTTTGTTTTGTAATGGTTTTTGTTGCGGTCTGTTGTCGCACGCTGATGCTCTTTGTAGTTTTATATTGTGGGATGTTTTGATGTATTTTACTGCTGGGGTTTCTTTGTCCTTTTGATTGTCCGTGTACATATGCGTTCTTATTCCATACAGATGATTCGTGTCTATGAATTTGAAAATTTTCTCCCATTTGCATATGTATGGTCAGGCATATATGCTTCTTTTTATTACCTTGTCTGTGAAATTACTTTCACACAGTCAGCGAATTATGTCCTTAGCGAGATGAGATGAACGTTTGGTAATTATTCAATGATATCTGTTTGATCCTTTTAGGTCGATTCCGGAAGAACACATGAAAGATTCATGAATTGTATGATTCATTTTTACCTCTTTTTCCTTGTGAAGTCATCTGTAATAAGACTGTTGTATAAACCTAATCTTATTGTAATTCGCAATTTTTAGTGTCATTATTATTATTATTATTATTATTAGCTAAGCTAAAAATTGCCCAGTGAGGAATGGAAGTAAGGAAATAAATAAAATATATGAGAAAAAGATTAACAATAAAATATTTTAAAAACATTTACAACATCAAAACAGATATGTCTTATATAAACTATGAAAAGACTTAGCCTGTTCAACATAAAAACATTTGCTGCGACTTTGAACTTTTGAAGTTCTACCGATTCAACTACCCGATTAGGAAGCTCATTCAACAACTTGGTCACAGCTGGAATAAAACTTCTAGAATACTGTGTAGCATTGAGCCTCATGATGAAGAAGGCCTGACTATTAGAATTAACTGCATGCCTAGTATTACGAGCAGGATGGAACTGTCCTGGAAGATAGAATGCAAAGGATTATCAGAATTATGAAAAATCTTATGCAACCTGCATAACGAATTAATTAAACCATTACGTTTGGTTTCATTGTGCAATAGCTGCGTGTTAAAATTATGATATAACGGTGGTCTATTCTATTTCAGGTAGTATGTATGAATGGTAATTTTATGATTAAAATTTGCTTGAAATAACGGACGGAAATTAGTGTTCCACTCTTAAATCTCTTTTACAAGTATGATTATTGAGGCAAATGAAGAAAATTATAACAATGTGAAAGCTGCATTAGATTAAGTAATTATATTAAGCGATTTGTAATCAAGTTAGTATATTTTCCTTTTAATGTATTTACAAGTCAGTAACAGGTACACTCCTTTATTGCACAACTGTCCAGGCTGTAAATTCAGTAATTTATTAATCATATAATGAAATGCACAGTTAAATAGTCGAGTCCATTTGGAATAAAGTAGATTTGTCCATAATTTACTGGATCTAGAGACATATTGGCTTTTAGCGTTTGAATGAATTCGAAATCAAACGGTAAAATATGAAGCTTTTTCTATTTTGGGATTAAAAGTGTCTAGTGTTAAAGCGTATTTCGAATGAATTATTATTATTTTTATTATTATTATTATTATTATTATTATTATTAGGCTTACTAGGTATTCAACAAACCAGGTTGGAAAAGCAGAATGCTACAAGCCCAAGGGCTCCAACAGGGAAATTAGCCTAGTGAGTAATGGTAATAATGAATGAAGATATAAAATATTTGAAATAGATCAGTCATATATATATATATATATATATATATATATATATATATATATATATATATATATATATATATATATAAACTTTATCTTGAGACTTCTATTAACCTCTTCAACAAAATAGAATTTACTAAGAGTTTGAAATTCTGAAGTACCACCGTTCCATCGCCATATTAGGAAGATCATTCCACAATCCTGTCACAGCTGGAATAGAACATCTAGAATACTAGCTGCATATCTAGTACTACGTATAGGATGGTACAGTCTAGGAAGATCTGAATGCAAAGGATATTTAGAATTATGAAAAATCTTATACAACATGCGTGAAGAACCAACTGAATGACGGTGCCATCGATTAGTATCTAGATCAGGTTTAAGAAATTTAGTCGACCGTAAAATTTTGTTCAATAAATTTAAATGAAAGTCGGCAGTCGAAGACCAGACAGGAGAACAATACTTGAAACAAGGTAGAATGATTGAATTAAAATATTTCTTCTGGATAGATTTATCACCGAAAATCTTAAAAAGTCTTTTTTAATAAGCCATTTTTTTTTTTTGCAATTAAAGAAGAAATAGATTTAATGAGTTTCTAAAAAGTAAATTTGCAATCAAGAATCACGCCTAAAATTTTAACGTAATTGTATATTGTTAAACATTATTATTGCAAAGATCTTGATATTGAGGAACCAGTGTCCTCGACCTACTTACAGTCATACTTTAAGTTTTGTTAGGATTCAGCTTCATACCCAGTAATGTACAACACTCACCAATTTTAGCTTGATATCGTTATATATATACACACGAAGAAGGTTTCAGATGGTATAAACTTACAGGTTTTCAGCATATCTTTGTAATTAGGCTGGAAAGTCTCTCCTCTATTCTAACTTTGACCTGCCCAAGAGCACTGTCAAGTTTCAGAAAATATGCCTAAAGACTTCCTCTCCGTGCTGCCCCCCCCCCCCCCCCCCTCACACCCCCTGAGAAGAAAATGTGATCCCTCGATAATCATTTTAATTTGGATATATATTGTTCTGTATGTCCTTATATTTAGGATGTAAACAAATATATATGCATAAATGTACAGTCAAATTTAATTTGACTACTTTCCATGTTTATAGGTGCGTTAGACTTACCGATGTAATAGTTTTAGCGGAATTTCCTTATATAAGGTCAAGGTTGTACACACACACACACACACACACACATATATATATATATATATATATATATATATATATATATATATATATATATATATATATATTTATATATATATGTATATATATATATATATATATATATATATATATATATATATATATATATATATATATATATATATATATATATATATATGCATACTTACACAGGATTTGCAATGCTTGTTTACCAGAATGTATGGAATATTACACGAGGTTGGGCTCAAGATAAATAAAAGAAAGACAGAGATGATGAGAACGGGATATGCAATAGAAGATGAAATATCATTGGAAGGATAAAGGATTAAAGAGGTAGAATCATTTAAGTATTTAGGAACTATGATCTCCAATACGAGGTCATTAGAATGGGAGTTTAGTGAAAGATTGAAAAAAAAGCAAAGCAGACACTGGCTAGACCAGGTAAAATTTGGAAATAAATTGAGTAGCCTGAAATTACACATAGAAATCAGACTATTTATCAGTTTAGTGAGATCTGTGTTACTGTATGGTCATGAGTCATGGTATGACCATGAAATAATATCCAACATATTTAGTATATTTAAGAACAAAGCCCTCAGAAGAATATTGGGAGTTAATGGCAGGACAGGATTGGAAATGAAACTGTAAGAGAGATTACTCGAGTGCCATATCTGGATGAGATCATGGTGAGTGGTAGATGGAGATGGTTTGAACATGTTCTTCGCACTCCTAAAGAGATATTGGTTCACCAAATGTTTAACAGGGCGTCACAAGCCACTAGAAGAATTGGAAGACCTAGACCTATATGGCTGAGAACTGTGAAGCGCGAAGTGGGAGATGATGAGTGGAGAAACATTGAATAAAAAGCTTGAATAAAAAGGTTAAATAGAGACAACTGGCGAAATCTAAACGAAGCCCTGTATACACACACACACACACACACACACACACTCACACACACACACACACACATATATATATATATATATATATATATATATATATATATATATATATATATATATATATATATATATATATATATATATATATATATATATATAAGTTAGGATTCCATTGTATTATATTGTTTATCTACCAGGAAATGCTTCATGATAACCGGAAGATTGACATACTTTGTATCTGTTTCTAAGGACGTAGGTAGGCCAGGGCATCAGCCACCCGTTGAGATACAACCACTAGAGAGGTATAATGTCTTTTGACTGGCCAGACAGTACTACATTGGAGCCTTCTCTCTGATTACAGTTCATTTTCCCTTTGCCTACACATACACCCAATAGTCTGGCCTATTTTTTACATATTCTCTTCTGTCCTCATACACCTGACAACACTGAGATTAACAAACAATTCTTCTTCACCCAAGGGGTTTCTGCACAGTAATTGTTCAGTGGCCACTTTCCTCTTGGTAAGGGTATAAAAGACTCTTTAGCAATGGTAAGCAGCTCTTTTAGGGGACACTCCAAAATCAAACCATTGTTCTCTTGTCTTAAGTAATGCCATAGCCTCTGTACCATTGTCTTCCACTGTCTTGGGTTAGAGTTCTCTTACTTGAGAGTCCACTCAGGCACACTATTTTATCTCCTTTCTCTTCTTGTTTTGTTAAAGTTCATAGTTTACATAGGAGATATTTATTTTAATGTTGTTACTCTTCCTATTTTATTTTTTTTTTACCTTTTTTCCTTTCTTCACTGGGCTGTTTTCCCTGTTGGAGCGCCTGGGCTTATAGCATACTGCTTTTCCAACTGGGGTTGTATCCTGGCAAGAAATAATAATAATAATGATATATATATATATATATATATATATATATATATATATATATATATATATATATATATATATATATATATATATATATATATATAATATATATATATACACACACACACATAAGTGTGTTTTACTTAAAAGGGAATGAACCAGAGAAGAACAACAGAATTTAGATATGTGGGTTTTCTTCCTTGATGAGAAACACCTTTTTACCGCAAGAAAAAACGGATAAGAGTAATGAACAATTATCAACTGCAATAGCTTTTTATTGAGGTTTTTATTTGGTTATAAGTATAAAGGGTGAGAGAGAACTTTATGGAAAGGTGATCAATAAATGACTAAACTTCTTATACCGCATGATCGTGTGTATGATTTCGTGGTTATTTAGATGCCTTGCATAATTGCATTTCCCTTTCTCAGATTGGCCGTCCCCTGTGTCTTAGTATATCGGTTTTTTTTTTTTTTTTTTTTTTTTTATTCTTAAAAGTTATGAGTCATTGATCGGTTAGTGAGCTGTGAGTAAATATGTGTACCCAGTTTTTTTGTGCAATGAACACACGAATAAAATTAATATTCGCATGATTGAAAGAACCTTTTAGCACAGTTTGCAGTACTAATAAAAAACGTAAACTATATTTTATTCCCATCATTAATATGTGAACGTTAGCAAAGTTTCAAGGCAACTCTCGATATGCTAGTAATTTCTATTATCAACATGTAGAGCGTTAATGCAAGCGCTAACTGAAATAAATACTGAAATCAACGTATAAAGTTAACAGTGATCCGTTGTTGTCGGTTAAAAATTAGTGAGCGGCAACTCTGTAAAGCGTCGTGCAATGTGGCAACAAGCCGGCAATGGCTGTCAGTGTTCATCTTATGTAGGAAGTGAGTGGACGTCTACTCTCGTCCTTCGTGTTCACTGTGGTTATTATCTTATATTTGAGGAATTACTCGGTTTAATTGTGCGATATAGTGTTGTTTGACGCCTTCCTCAAGAGCCAGCCTGGTGAGTTTTTATTGTAGTACGCAATACAAATGGTTTTAAAACTCAAACTAAAAAAATGGAACTTGAGTTCTTCGTTTCCCATCCCAGTTTGTTTACAGCCCCAAGTGTGTTCGGATCGGCTGTCAGTTCAGTGCTTCACTGTACACGGAATTCCAATTAATTATATTCTGACGCGAGGGGTAGAATAGATCTTGCCCTGTCGGTTCTGTTGCCTTGACGATCAGCGGAAAAGAATCTCAAGAAAGGAACGTCATGATGATGAGACTAGGGTGGTGGTAGGGAAGCGGGTGGTATGTCAGGAGTGAGTCACTCCGTATGGGCAGTTTGACCCTTAGGTTATGTCCCTTTGGAGAAGTGGTTTTTCGTTTTTGTTGTCATACTTACTTTTACTTTTAGAGGTTTATTTCTCGCCCTCCATCAAACACTAAAGGTCTGTTCAGGCGGGCCTTGGTGTATGAAAAAATAATTCCTTTCCAGTTAATATTTTGCTCTGTATCGTTATCAGTATATCTCTCAAATCAACTTCCATTGTTGTCTTCGTTGCCAGCCAATTCTTTTATGCCATTCTCTCGTGACGCGATGAATTTCAAGAACTTGTGTGATGCATAACTAAGTAATGAGATGTTGATTAAGAAGACAGGCTTCTCCGCTTGTCTCTTCGTGGACGAATTAATGGGATGTCTCGTGGTGCAACGATTGTTGTAATAATCAAACCGACGCTAAAGTTGAGCGTTGAGAACCATAAGCGAATCTCATGTGTAAGCTCTTTGGAATGAGTGAATTGAGTTAATGGAAATAACATACATAACTAGCATAAATAAGCTTCGTATAGATAGTAAATAAAAGATGTGTGGTTTTAAAATAATTGAAAAGGATTGATAGGCTTAGGCCTATGCTATGAAGTGAATGACGAGTCCTCGCATTATTCATGAAATAAGCAGGCTGTCACTGCACATGGAATTCTTTGAATTGATAATTGCTTTGTACTTCCTTTACTATTTAGAAACTTAATATTATTCGTATTTAATGTACATATTTATTGTATAAATGTGGTACTTAATTTTGTTAATGGTTGCATTAAAGCAGTTTGAATTAAGACTTCAATATTAGATTGTTATTTTCTGTTATTTAACTGCATGCCAAATTATTTGTGTTGATAATTTAGTAATGTTTAAATTTTGACAAATTTGTCTGTCATCGTAAGATATGTTATCGCTTTTATGGTAGAGAGGAAATTCATATTAACGTTTTTACATCAACTTTTAGGGGAAAGTAAGAAAAAACCGCTGGAGATGAAAAATTTCTAAACTGACTAGGAATTAATTGCTGGGATATTATAGCGATGAAAATCTCTCAATCTCAATTTATTTAAATTTGATTTGTGGCTCGTTTCGATATTACAACTAGATAAAAGCCGTTTTCATTGACCTGCCATACTGCCATTTCTCTTGAATACCTGACCATCGGTCTATTGATTGAATTCAGCCTTTAGTAAATCCAATGGCTTTCTATGCGTGATATTAGTTCGGTTTATATAATAGTAGTGATCATAAAGATCGTATTTTTTTTATTGTAAAATGCATTTCTGATTCTAGAAATCTAAACCTTATCATTAATTCCTAAGTAAAATGTATGATTAGCCTAGGTAGGCAATAAGAGGAGTTGGAACAATCTCGTATGTATCAGCAGTGATATGGATGCAATAAGGCTGAAACCAGTGGATACGGGATAACCTATTTAAATTCTCTCAAAATCTTAAGCCTAATATTTTGTAACCGTTGGGAACTGTTAGTCTCGCCATTAGACCCATAGGTAAAAGGACCATGAAAACCTGTTTGTCTCTGCTTCTAAGAAAAATGTAGCGATAACTATCGTTCTCATTAGGCGTTTGCAGAAATTTATGATATAGTTCATTATAATTTACTATGAGTAATATTAGTTTATTTTGTTACATTCTAATTCATTGAACCATTTCGCATCCAGGCTTATAATTGTTCTAGAGGAAGTTGGATTGCTTCCTGGAAGAAGCGGAATTAAAGTTTTGTTATTATCATTGTGCTATTTACGATTTTGTGTTTAGGAGTTGAAGTCTTTTTCCTATGAACTACTGTATGTCTGATAAATGAGGATGTGGCTAAATAGTTAGCCTTTACAACTGTCAACGGGTGAGGACAATTGTCTTCTCAACATTAGTTGATATCTGCATGCATCCTAGGATGTGTCGGTTTTACAAATACACTATAAATGTATCTTATATTTAGAATTACAACAGTTTTGTTCTGTAACGGTGATGGTCTTTTCCCTTCAGTAGGCCTATTCTTTCCCTCCCCCTCTCGATCGATCTTAAGAAATTATTCGTCAACGATACTCACCTTCTCCATACTCATCTAGGCCTACATGACTGACGCTCTCTTACTAAGCTGTCCCGCTCTCAATCATCAACAGGATCGCCAAAAAATTTGCTCTCTAACTGTTTTCTTAATTGAATTCCATATTTTATTTAAGCGAAGTGTGCATTCCGCAGGCACGTATTCCAGCACATTTTTAGTGGGCACTACTTAATTGAGAGTTCACATGTTTTCCTTAGGCATACATTGTACCATGGAGGGTGGCTTGTAGCATGCAGTTTGTATATATTGAATTAGATTGGTATTTAAAATGAATATCTGTAAAAAAAAAAAATCAGTAAATCAGCTTTGTGCTTGTATTGTGAATATGTTTGTCTTAATATATGATGTATATCATTGTTTCCGTGTCAGGATAAAATGTATGAGCCTTATTTTTTTCACACTAAATTTTTCTCGTACTCCTCGATGCTGAAGGCTATCTTATTTTCTCGTACGGTGTTTACTTGATAGGCTAGATTCCTTTTATTTTACAAGGGACGTAGGCGCGACAATTAAGAGGAATTAAAAATTCCTCAAATGCGCGATGTCAAATCTAAACTTAGACCTATACGTGGGGAGTTGGAATGGTAAAGAAAACTGAAATATGGCGACAAAGGAATTAGGAGAGCTTTACAGTTTAGACAACCACATCCAAATGGAAGTACGTTAGTCATTCTTTTAGTAGGTCGAGAGGAAAGTCGTCCAGACTTTGTACATTCATGTTGAGTAATGAATGGTCAATCAGAAATAGTCACTTTAACCCATTATTTTTATATTCATTTATTATGATAGGCTGCATAGGATGAAGATTACAAGGTCACACATACACTATATATATATATATATATATATATATATATATATATATATATATATATATATATATATATATATATATATATATATATATATATACACACACACTTTCATCATATCTCCTCCTACCGGTTATTGACGCAAAGGGCCTCAGTTAGATTTCGCTAGTCGTCTCTATCTTGAGCTTTTAAATCAATACCTCTTTCTTCATAGTCCTCAGCCATGTAGGCCTGGATCTTCCAACTCTTCTAGTGCCTTGTGGAACCAAGTTAAAAGTTTAGTGAACTAATGTCTCTTGGGGAGTGCAAAGAGTATGCCCAAACCAGATCCATCTGCGTGTGTGTGTGGGGGGGGGGGGCATAGATTGTCCTTACGTCTTTGCGTTTGTGTTTCCAGACGTTGAGGGAGCTGGATATCAAAGTGTATAGCTTCAATTTCAGTTCATGGATCGTTAGATTAATGTCCTAGGGAATGTCAGCTTTCTATCTCGTCAGATGAAGTACATTTAAGAATTGCGCAAGAAAGTGCGATAGTTCAGCGTTGTAAATAACTTTTTTTTTTTTTTTTTAAATTGGGCATTTTTACATAGATACATGTGAGTTAATTGTATCATGTGTAATTAAAGTGACAGCTTCCCTTATCCTTGGTACATATAAATCTACTGTATGTATATATATATATATATATATATATATATATATATATATATATATATATATATATATATATATATATATGTGTGTGTGTGTGTGTGTGTGTGTGTGTGTGTGTGTGTGTGTGTGTGTATTTCCCTCTTTTTTGAGCGAGAAGAGATACGCATATAGAGTCTTTCAACAACAAAGTAAGTTTCTTTTGTGTATAAGCTATTTGTGTATACTAGCCTACACAAAGAAATACTATTAGCCTTTCTCAACCGGTACGTGTAGGCTACCTCTGCATCCTTTACAAGAGAAAAAAATGGTAATGATTCGTTTGTATTTTCCTATCATAAAACTCATGAATACTCATATCCTGCTAATTTGGACAGTTTTATCTTACGCGTTAGAGTAATGTCATCACTGCATTTTGTCTCATATCTTTCCTTGGTTCTTTACGAACGAAATTATTTCTTCGCCTATTTCATTTATTTCATATTTGTATCCCTAAATTGATACCAACACTGTTATTGGTTGTAATCTGTATAATCCAAAAATTCGCTTTTTGAATAATGTTCTGCTCAGCAGCCTCAGAACCTTATAAACGACAGCAATACTATTGTTACCTCTTGATTTTATTGATAATTATAATCATGTCGACAGTAGTATAATTCGACGTCGGTTTTTCTTTGCCAATGCAGGGCTTGAGAAGATTGATTTATTGATTTGAGGTTTTCTGGCATCTGGACTTGAAAATTAACTCTCCTTTTTATGTAGGACAAATCGACGAAATGCTTTAGATTTTTCACCATTTAATCAAAAGTAGTATAATGATATAGTATCAGGTCAGATTTGTTTTGTTTTCAGTGCATGTAAATAAAAATCCAGCCATGAAAATTTGTGCCTGGATCTCTCTCTCTCTCTCTCTCTCTCTCTCTCTCTCTCTCTCTCCTCTCCTCGCGATTTACAGATATGTGCCGTTTATGTTTTGAAAGATGATAGAATCGGTTCTTTTATTATAACAGGTTTATTACCCTTAACTGTTAATTTTTTACATATGAATATGAGTATCTAATTTGAAATGAATAAGTGTTATAAAGTATCTTTTGGCTGTTTTATTCTTGTATTGCGCAGCTGCAATTGCCTCCATTGATACCCATCGATTGAGAAAGAGTCGTGTAAATTGACTGTGTACCTTTAATATAAATACTAAGTATGTTTTCAACACTGCTTGTTTGTTTTGTATGCCCGTTGGTAAAAATTTAAGGCTAATTGAAGGAGGAATAATAATGTAACAAGATGACTGAAGTTCATTATGCAATTTTATTTTGTTTATATATCGAAGTTTTCAGTGCGTTTGCGATAGAATCGGTGTGTAATATTTGATCGCGAATGTTATGATCTCTTTATTGTTTCCTGATGGTAAAATATTGGATGTTATTATTCAATAATGCTGCTATTGTTATTGGCTTGATTTGAAGTACGTGAAATTTAGACTACCTTTTACTCGTTGCTTGATAATGTGTTTGCTTGAACCGTTTTTGTTCCGATTTTCCGGTAATTTGAACGGAAAGTGTAAATTGCTGCGTAACATTTAGTGGGTATTCATCTAGTCTCTTATGGAAGGGATCATAGTGCTCGTATCCTTTACGCCTGAAAGAAAAGGCATTGTGTGTGGGAGGGGTGTTGATATATTTATCAACTAAAACATATATTTTACCCTTTGTTTAAACGTAGTAAAAACAAACATTCATGCCATCGTCATGTGTCTTTTGCAGGATGGCTTTTATAGACTTCCTGAAAAATATTACCGTCATTGCTCGTTTTGAGATACTACCGCTAGAGAGTTATGGGGTCTTTTGACTGGCCAGACAGTACTACATTGGATCCTCCTCTCTGGTTACGGTTCATTTTCCCTTTGCCTACATACACACTGAATAGTCTGGCATATTCTTTACATATTCTCCTCTATCCTCATACACCTGACAACACAGATTACCAAACAATTCTTCATCACCCAAGGGGTTACTGCTCTGTACTTGTTCAGTGCCACTTTCCTCTTGGTAAGGGTAGAAGAGACTCTTTAGCTATGGTAAGCAGCTCTTCTAGGAGAAGGACACTCCAAAATCAAACCACTGTTCTCTAGTCTTGGGTAGTGCCATAGCCTCTGTATCATGGCCTTTCACTGTCTTGGGTTAGAGTTCTCTTGCTTGAGGGTACACTCGAGCACACTCTCCTATCTTATTTCTCTTCCTCTTGTTTTGTTAAAGTTTTTATAGTTTATATAGGAGATATTTATTGTTGTTACTCTTCTTAGAATATTTTATTTTCCTTTTTTCCTTTCCGCACTGAGCTATTTTCCCTGTTGGAGCCCCTGGGCTTATAGCATACTGCTTTTCCAACTAGGGTTGTAGCTTAGTAAGTAATAATGATAATAATAATAATACATGAAGAGGTTGCAACTAGTTTTATTGGCTGCATCATGTGTTGCTCTTTGTTATGGTTATTTATTAGATTGGTCTTCTTTTATCTCTGGTTTATTTATTGTTTCCTTTGATTACTGTGAATGTCAAAATATATTAATTTCCATCAATTTTCTTTAAACGTTATTATTTTCAGCAACCTTTGTTTTCATTACTGGATATTTTTTCATTCTATAGAAATTCTTCATGCTTGTATTTTTTCTTATTTTATTAATAATTTATTTTATATTTTATCGTATTTAAAGAACAGTTTAGTTTTTATTCTTAATCGTATTTAGGTTAATCTTTTCATAAATAGGTTCGTATCAAGGATATTCAAGACAATAGAAATCGAGATAAAGCTCATGAGTGTAATATTTTTTCTTTTTTTTTTTCAATTTTGATTTATTAGATGTGCTTTATATTTGTATTTTTCCCTTTAGTTTGTAAAGCCAAGATTTTTTCAGTCTGGTAGTGTTCTTATATCACGTAAATATCGTATTAGAAGGCAAGCTTTTCATGGGGCTTATGCCAGTAAATGTCTTTCGTGGGTATTTTTCATTACACAAAAAGCAATGTCTAAAGATGTTCTTCGGTTTATTCAGCCGTCCAAATGACTAAAATCCTATATTAGATTTCTTTATTCAACCCTTGTTTGTGTGTGTGCAGGATTTATGTTGGACATTCAATAGGATCATGACTGCTGGCAGATAACTTCTTAGATCAGTTCGCATGAGGATAGTAGGCCTATGCCCCAGCCCATGTTTATATACAAGTTACTTAGGCCCTTGATGATTAAATCTGGTCCCTGCTGTAGGCCTATTCCTGGACCCGTCTTTTATAAACAACTAACTATGGTGTGGTATTTTATAACGAAGTCATATTAAGCCACATGAGTCGGCAGCACTTTTTGTACCACAATCTTAGCACCATATGTACGTTATAAATGTTTACTCTGTATAGAAGTACTGTTATGTTGCGAGAGATTGAATAATCTTAGAAATATTATTATAGAATCTTTGACATCTAAAAATAAACTAAATTCACTCGTGTTTTATCTTACTATCTTGACAGTTAGATTTTACTAATCAGCATCACAACATGGATTTTTAAAGCATTCGCTATTGTATAGTATTTGTATAATAAATTTGACTTGCATTCATAGCTAACATACGTTGGAGTTAGGTTTTTTATTTTAATTTTAGAATACAGATATGTAAAACTGTTTGTTGAATAATCCGATGGAGTTTATATTATTAAGATATGATATATAAAGACAGAAACTTGAATGTGCAGGTAATTTTTCATGGAAATTTAAGAAAAGCGTTTGCCGTACAGAGCTCCATTTTCCGTCATCTAATCTAAACAGTTGAATTTTACCAAGAAGTTAGCCTTACTTTTCATATCTTATTTCACTTTTATTTTCCTTTCGGGTTTTTTATGGATTTAAATTTTAATTGCTTCCATGTTTACTTTAGTAATGTTCTTTTCCTATGATAAGTTATTTATAGTTAATTGCTTATGTCGTCTGGATACTTGCTTTCATTGCCATTGCTTTCCTTTTTTGACCGTGGTTCGACTTCCACAGGGACCCTTAGGGTTAGGCTTGGTTGAGAAGTTTCCAAGAAGAAATTGTTTGCATAGAAAATTATTGAGAAAGTTTGCTGCAGCCGATGTTGGAGGCAAAGACCCCCTTAGCAACAGCCCTGGATAGTGAAGCCAAGGTTGACATTCCCCCTAAACGTGTTTTGCAACTATATATATATATATATATATATATATTTATATATATATACATATATGTATATATATATATATATATATATTTATATATGTATATATATATATATATATACTGTGTATATATATATATATATATATACTGTATATATATATATATATACATACATACATACATATATATATACATACATATATATATATATATATATATATGCAAAATACGATTGAGGGGAATATACTGTACATACTGTATATATAAAATGTGTGAAACAGTATTTTCATTCAAAATGATCGAGTAACTTTGTCTTTCTCACTAGTAATATACCAAATGTAAATATTGAATTCATCTAACATAATTGGTATTTGGAATTTATATGTCCTCATTATTTTATGACAAACCGCACACTATATTTGTGACACATTTGAAAATTCCAAACAGCATCAATAGTAGACTTATTTTCCAAACTTTATATAGGTTACATATATATATATATATATATATATATACTGTATATATATATATATATATATATATAATGTGTGTGTGTGTTTTAGCAGTTGTATTATTAATGTAGCAATGCCTCTTGCGTATATTATCAAGTAGAATTAATAATTGAGAGTGGCTACTAAGAGGAAGCATAGACCCCAATATTAAGGAAGCGCGAGAGTGGGTGCAAGTTTACAGGTGAATGGTTCGACGCGTAACCGATGAACCTTCTGATCAGGTGTATGAAGCGGTTAATATCTCGGACGTTCTCTGCATATTAGGTTCATCACTTGATTCTGACCCAAAAAAAAAGTTTGAATATGGCAGTGATTATTCTCTCTCTCTCTCTCTCTCTTTATATATATATATATATATATATATATATAATGTCGGTGTGTGTATGCTTTACTGTCACGAGGATCACTTAACAATATACAGCAAAAGCCAGTAGGAAATCATTAGATATTTTAGTACCCAGCGCTTTTGTGCATTTGTAATGTACCCTGAAAAAGAGACTATTTAAATGCAGGAAAGCGCTAGGTACTAAAATATGTAATGATTTCCTGATGGCTTTTGTTATACATATTTCTATTTTCTACCATACACGTGTAATCCCTTTGGAGGAATGTTGCTGACATGTTACAGCCTTCCGCTTTTTCAGCAAGTGGTTAAAGAATGAGGTGGCTAAGCCCGCCCCTCAATATGTATATGTATGAGGTTGGTGTAGAATTGAGAATGATTGAGGAAATGACTTTCCAAGAGGTTAGAAAGACAATTAAAACGTTGGGAATAGAAAGACAACGAGTTGATGGGCCTGCAGGCTTGATGCTATGGCACGATTGTAATGGTATCCCTGTTTGTAATAATAATAATAATGTATAGGTGAGAGAAAGAATTGTTTTTGTGTATAAAGGTAACTGGATTGAAGACAGTTGTAAGAATTATTGATATACCAGGAAAGTAAAACATGACCAAATAAAGGATGTGTAAAGTTCAGTGATGGTTTAGGCAAGGTAAAGAAGGTGCACGGGTCAAGTGCTTTTTTTACTATGAAACATGAAAAGGACGCGTTTGAAAGTAAAGGGAAAAGGGTGTAAAGGGTATAAATATTATAAAAGTCTTATTGTTGAATTAATAGAAAGAATATTTGGTGTTGAAAATGTATGCTTTCGAGGAGAGGATGTCGAATTTTATGAAATCTTTAAGAATGAGTGAAATGAGTAATAAAATATGTAGACAGGGTAGTAATTCTTTTGGACTATAGTGTATTTGAAATAAAGGTTTGTTAGGTTTCCCTTGTCAATCATTAACTTAATGGAATAAGTGATGCATGAAGTCAGAGAGAGGACAACAGATGTAGGTGTTGATATTAAGCTAAAAGAATAGACCATGAAAATAGTTTGGAATGGTTGATGTTTGAAAATTATATTGTGTTGTTTTGGGGATAAGGAAGAGAGACAGCAGAAGCTAGGAAAAGTTGGAAGGAGTTTGCAATAGTAGAAATTTGACAGTAAATGTTAGCAAAAAAAATAAAGGGCTTTAATATCAGGGAAGCTTGAAAGTGTGCCGGAAAGGGATACAGCACAATGCTGATGAGCATTTTACGTAAATACGATGTATAAAGCCGCTCAGCTTTTGTAATTTTTCAGCAGCCGAAGCTCATCTAAGATTCGGCAGTTAAACCATGAATATTTGATTTGTTTATATATCAGCTATTGCTCATTCTTTGGTTTCATGTCTTATTATATATACATTTATATACACATATATATATATATATATATATATATATACACATGTATAATTAATTAATTAATCAGTACAGTATATGGCCTATTTAGATAATTCAAGATTTTAGACTTAAGTGTTCGTTGATTTAAAAGTGAGGGTCTCACATTCTTTGCGAAATTCATAAGATTTTTTTATTCCTTACCTAGTGCGAAACTGATGGACGTGCTGATTTGAACCAAAACTATGATATATTTTTTTAGATTGCTCTCTATGAATCTGGAGTACGGTTCCCCCATTTGACTTATTCGTGGCTTTACATCTCTCAACAAGATTGCTGCAGGTCTTCCATAGGTGGGCTAAACAGGGGGTGGGGTTGGAGGTTACCTTATGTATAATGGTGCAGGCAGTGGTGGGTGCAAGTCTAATGCCATTGATACTAAGCTTAGGTGTGATTAAATGGAGGAATATGAAGGAGACTACCTTGGATCCCTTTTAAAGCAAGGTGGGACGAATTGAAGCTTTGCGTAATATCCTCAGGCATTTGCATTTTCGCCAACGCTGTAATGGTGCTCGCAAAATTTTCATTTTTAAGGCATGGAAAGTTTTTCAATGCATCTCTGAAGTGGACAGATTTTTGGGTAAGCATCACTTAGGAGATTTTTCCCTTCTTTGGTGGTGGTAAGGGAAGGGAGATAAAGAGGATGCAGGGTTCCGGTGTGGGGGGGAGGCATTTTTCCCTTTCCCGAGAGAGAGAGAGAGAGAGAGAGAGAGAGAGAGAGAGAGAGAATTGGCTAAGGTAATGGCGGCGACGAGGCATTGTGCTGTTGAAATATTCATCTGGCAAATCCATTCATACGGGCTCGGATTTAAGAACAAAAATATGTTTAGAGCCTCGAGCATTTCGCCTGCTTTTGCGGACAGACGTTAAAGGATTTCTTTATCGTTTCAGAGGACGGTAGTAAGCTACCGGTTGGGAAATTTAGTTCGTAAATATTTTCACGAAACTTGGAATGGTTTCTGTTGTTTTCCCGTAATGTTAGTTTTAGTGATGAATACAAAATTTTTCGTATATATATATATATATATATATGTGTGTGTGTGTGTGTGTATTTATATGTATGTATATACAAATACATGTGTGTACGTGTATATATATATATATATATATATATATAAAGCAAGATTTGGAGCATATTTATAATTAATATCCTGCATTGCAGTGAGGAAGTGAAGACACTCCCTTCATATTCTTAGTGTTCATCCTCCATAGCCTTCCCCCTTCCTGTAACCCCCCCCCCCCCTCCCCTCTTACCTACGGAATTGGGTCTTTTATTTCTGGAGTTTTTCTTCTCGTTGGGAACCCGGTCGTTGTAGAGTGGCTAGGGGATAGAGAAGGGGAGGGTAATTTAACGGGATTCAGTTTCCCCTCAGAGTATTTCGCAATTACACTGTCCCTGAGTGTCGAAAGGGGAAGACTTTGATAATGTTTGTTGTGCATTTGCTCTTATAAGTTGGGGTTAGTTGTGTTGATTATTTTATTATTATTGTCTGGCATATTTTTACAAGTTGAAATTCATTATTGTAAGGCGAGGATGGTTAGAATCAATTAGACTACTTTACTATGGATATTTTGATAAATATGTAAAGATTTAAAAATGTTTTGTTAATTTTATAAAGTAAGGGGTTCTTATATTATGGTCTAGGTAGGAAACTCTTGCATGTATAAAATTTGTTTGAATTATGTATATTACCTGGCAATTTTTGATAAATTAACACATATCATCGTTCTGAATTGCTGACATAATTTTCTATAATACCTAAGCCTAGGTGATCTATACAGTGTGCGCACCGCCATGGGTAAAGTGTATATATTATACATTTGAAATTCAGAAATTTAGCTTTAGAAAACTGGAAATTAATTATGTAAAATCTTATTTAGACATTTCTAGTGATACGGCTGATGTGGTTTGCTGCAAAAGAAGAATCTGTATTCTCTCTGTTATCTATAAAAATGTGTTGAATGTTATATGTTAGCGTTCATGCATCACCTTTTAAGTTTTTTTCTATTCATAAAAACTTCTAATAAATCATACAATGCTTGATTATTATCTTTCATAGTATTAGTGTATGCACAAGTTATGAAGGGGTTAAATGAAGATTTTCATGTATACGTTTTTATCTTTGAAATTTTCTTTTCGGTTTTATTACTCGTACAAGAATATTTTCAGCGTCTGTGGTTATACATTGTGCAACCAATCTACGGAAGTCAATTGGCTATTCAATCAAGGTACTATAATTAACATAATTTATTTTCTAAAAGTGTTTCTCGAACTTCCATTGTCTCCTAACAGCTTCAGTTGTCAGTTACAAAAACGTTCCCGACAAATTTTGTTGAGGAATGAGAGAGTTTATCATAGTTTTAAAGAGCCTTGTCCTCAAGGCTTTAATATCCGTGAAGTTGGGATTATTGGTACCGTATATTTTCATAGTTAGACAATGCACAAAATACTTAGATCTACTGCAATCGCAACCTTTGAAATTACTAGTTTTCAAGTGTGTAAATGTATACTGGCCAGACAGTACTACGTTGAATCCTTCTCTTTGGTTACGGTTCTTTCTCTTTGCCTACACATACGCCGAATAGTCTGGCCTATTCTTAACAGATTCTCCTCTGTCCTCACACACCTGACAACACTGAGGTTACTAAACAATTCTTCTTCGCTCAAGGGGTTAACTACTGCACTGTATTTGTTCTGTGGCTACTTTCCTCTTAGTAAGGGTAGAAGAGACTCTTTAGCTATGGTAAGCAGCTCTTCTAGGAGAAGGACACTCCAAAATCAAACCATTGTTCTCTAGTCTTGGGTAGTGCCATAGCCTCTGTACCATGGTCTTCCACTGTCTTGGGTTAGAGTTCTCTTGCTTGAGGGTACAATCAGGCACACTATTCTATTTTATTTCTCTTCCTCTTGTTTTGTTAAAGTTTTCATAGTTTATATAGGAAATATTTATTTTAATGTTACTCTTCTTAAAATATTTTATTTTTCCTTCTTTCCTTTCCTTACTGGGCTATTTTCCCTGTTGGGGCCCCTGGGCTTATAGCATTTTGCTTTTCCAGCTAGGGTTGTAGCTTAGCAAATAATAATAATAATAATAATAATATATATATATATATATATATATATATATACACCCACTATATGAAGAGCAGTAGGCTATATTTATGTTACAGTATCTCTTACCGAAATCAAATATTTCTTCATTTTTACTGAGTTTTTTTAAGACGATCACTATATAAGTTAATAGTGATTATTCATTTCCAATAGGAGTGGCCAAAAAATTGTCGAAAGCTGTTGATGGTTTTCCTCCCGACTTGAATTTTTTATAATTTTAAATATTATTGTGGGTGATGAAACAAATTGAAAGATGGAATATGCTCAGAATTATACAAAATGGCATTATATATCTGTAATTTTCTTTAGGTGTTTAGTTATTTAATATTCATGAAATAGCCGTCAGTTATAGTTGCTTTTCAGCCTAGCAGTCTGGTGCTATTTATGTTCATATCATCCTCATCATCTACGCCTTTTGACGTAAAGGGCCTCGGTTAAATTTCGCCAGTCGTCTCTATCTTGAGCTTTAAATCAATACATCTCCAGGCATCATCTCCTACTTCACGCTTCATAGTCCTCAGTCATGTAGGCCTGGGTCTTCCAACTCTTCTAGTACCTTGCGGAGCCCATTTGAAAGTTTGGTGAACCACTCCCTTGGAGAGTGCAAAGAGCATGCCCAAACCATCTCAATCTACCCCTTACCATGATCTCATTCACATATGACACTTGAGTAATCTCTTATCGTTTCATTTCTAATCCTGTCCTGCCATTTAACTCCCAATATTTTTCTGAGGGCTTTGTTCTCAAATCTACAAAATCTGTTGGATATTGTTTCATTGTCATACCAAGACTCGTGTCCATACAGTAAAACCGATCTCACTAAACTGATATATAGCCTGATTTTTATATGTAATTTACGGTGATTTCATTTCTAAATTTTACTTAACCTAGCCATTGTCTGATTTGCTTTTTTCAATATTTCATTAAACTCAAATGAAAGATAATGTATTAGATATAGTTTATGAATATTTAAATGATTTTACCTCATTAATCCCAATGCACCCATAATTTACATATACATATATATATATATATATATGTATATATATGTATATATGTATATATATATATATATATATATACGCGCGCGCGCGCACTTTTTTCTCTAAGAGGGTAACTCAAGGAGAAGTTAACATACTTGCTTTTTTTAATTCTCTTTGGGATGAAGTTGTAAGTCCTATGCCCATCTTCACCGTGTATGTGAATCAGCACAGTCGATTAAACTCCAGTTATGTCGTAGAATTGATCTTGGGTCTCTGAATGGTGAGGCAAGGTTGGTAGCTACTGAGCCGCTTCAACTCTCAAGTCTGTCAGGAGTGATCAATCACATGCGTAACTTTCCCCATTAATTTTTTCTTATTACTCAACAGTTACGTATACAGTACAAATATGTCATTCATACCCTTGCAATGCATCTCCGTGAATTCTAAAATAATCATGAGTAAAGGTCATGAATGCCGTATTTGGTTTTCCCTTCGCTCTCAAATTCCTCACTAAGCTAACAAACGCTTGATTCCCACACCCTCCTTTTATTAATCATTTATAACTTTGTTCATAACTCTTGTAATGTCCTTCTTGTTGGTAGAAAAATCATAATCTGCCCCGCCATTACCTGAGGTAACTTTGAAACCCAATGAGAAAAGACATTTGAAATAAGATCCTTCCCTACATCTACAGTATAATCTCAGCAGCAGCATCAAACTCGCTTATGGCGACCGCCTAGCAACACCGAATACTCGAGAAAAAAGTTACGGGAATTGCCCTTTGGAGATCAAAGATGCTTAAGCGAAAGAAGATATTTAGTTATGTTAAGGAAGCTAATGTCTACAGTTTTACCCCATAACGTGAGTCTGGGTTCGCGTTCATGGAATGGTTTAAAGACAACTTCCTTGTGCTGTAGGTGCAGATATTAAACTCACTCTCTCTCTCTCTCTCTCTCTCTCTCTCTCTCTCTCTCTCTCATGTTGAGAAAACATTTTGTTTAGTACTATTGCCAAACATTCAGGTAGCATTTGCAATTCATAGAAATTAATGGCAAGTCTGCTTCACTTGACGAATTGGAATAGCCGGTACCTAACCAAGCAGACTTACATAACGTAACATAGTGAATCAACAGGTTTAGGAGTAAGTGGTTCTGGTAAAGGAGATTCGGCACCATTTGTAACTCTTCATATCAGATTGTGAATTCTTAGCTGAAATTCGGTGTCTTGACTAATGAATGTGAAGTAATGAGGGTGTTGCAAAAGATGGCAATCCTTTTTAGTGGACTATTAGAAGTTTCAAACGTACACCAGTTACAGTTCGATTTCTCTTTATTGGGGTATAGCGGAACTTCTTGTGAACATTATCACAGCATAATCTTATATGCTTATGTATTCATTTATATTTATTCATATTTGTCATTATCCTGAAAGTCTAGTATTTTAAGGTTTGTATTATTTATTGGGAATTGGCATTTTAAAACTTGATCAGTCTTCGGCATACTAGATTATTTTATAACTTAGGAGAGTATAATTCCTATTTGATAGTATAAACTTTGTCCGAAAGTGTAAGTCTCTCTCTCTCTCTCTCTCTCTCTCTCTCTCTCTCTCTCAGCGCTGAAAAATCCGGAGGAGTGGAGAACTAAACAGTTTAAGTTTTTTCCTGCTTCGTGCAGCCCGTTTGGATCATTGAGTAAACTATCTGAAAGTTTTAATGGAGTCGTAGACTTTTGTTCTTTAAATCTGGTCCCCGGGTCGACCTGGTATAATATCTATTGTATCCCAGGGCTCCTACGGTAGGTATTAATGCCAGAACGAAGTGCGAGCACCGATAACAAGAGGGTGATAACAGTTTTGATAATCATAATTTCTAAGATTGCGTCATAGTTTTACCTAGTTGTGTAATGTTGAAGGAGTCTGGGTTGTGTATCTTGTTAAAATGGTCGTACTTTAGAAAGTTAATTATCTTGTTAAATACTCCATTTAAGTGGATATAAAATTTTCTTTTAAGACTCGAGAGGTTAGACAAGCCACAGAAATGACAAATGGGTCTAACTCCCTCTCCCCATTTTCTTCCTTTTCTTTTTCGTGTTCTTTTTCGTAATTATGCCACAAGGTTTTTATCTTCCATCCCAGGTGATGTATTAAATTTGTCAAAATTCATGGTCCTTTATTACTTACATAAAGTTTCGCCCAAATCTTTTTCTCTTAATAATTTTTATTTTATTTTGATACACACATTATGCAAAGATTTACGTTTTCATAATTATGCAAAGTCTATGAATAGATTATCAAGGAATATTGAATTATTTTGAACCCAAAATGAATAACTAAGCTGAAAATGGTTTTGTCCCCTTGATGGTTAAAACTATGGTTTTTTTCACATTAAAATCTAGAAAGTCCAATACTGAGCATATTCAAAACTTATCGTTTCCTCCCTTACTCTCACGATTAGGTTCCAAATTCTCGTTGCTGCAAGTATTTTGTTTGTTATATTGGTAATGATTATTTGAAATTGTTTTTCTTTCTTTAATTCTTAGAAAGGACTTTGGCGTACACACATTTCATATTTTGGTTAAGATTAAGAAAAATGTCTTTGTCTTTCCCAAGCAGTCATTGCTGGTCAATGAATACAGTTTTTCTTCAAATCCGCCCCTATTTTAAGTAATTTTCTATTACTTTGTGTTTTGTAATAGAAAAGAAATTTAAATCCTGAATTAACTGTTATGTTCTTTGTGTATATATTTAGTTTGTTTTAAAAGGCAGGACAGGTTCTTCAATACGGTGTTATCAGTTGAATATATCACTGCAGCTTTTTTATAACTGCGTTTTGTATCTAGTTTTATTTTTTCCTATATCAGCTACGATTATTATTTTTCTCTGGGTAACATATAAAGTTTCCCCAAGTGTCTTTTAGATACCATAACTTTCTTTTTTTATACAAGTGATAATAAATGTTTGTAAAATAGTTACTTTTCGCCCTTCCTTTCTTTACTAATCAGTTCTATGATTTGAGGGAACTTAGTTTTTTTTCGGAAATTGTTGTAACTCATTCTATAAAGCACAAAAGCTGTTTGATTTTCAGAAACAAATCTCCCCAAATTTACGATTTTTAACAGTTTCAAAGCAATCTTTTATATGATTGCTTATCTTTGAGTTCCTGTGTGGTGTATACATGGGTACGTACCTTTCTTGATTTTTTTTATGATATAAATCCAACACACACACACACACACACACATATATATATATATATATATATATGGGTGTGTGCGTATGTGTGTATTTTCTGTACTTGTCACTAGACAATAATTAAGCAGGAAACAGCAAAGAGAAGTGTAACGTCACACATTCACATCCGTCTCCTTTTTCTGTGTATGTCTCTCTTTTCTCTTATCCTCTTAATGATTTATTTTTCTATTCATAGTTAAAAAGCACGAAAGGAATAAAAAAAAAATAGGACACAGAAGACATATATGTATGTGTGTGTGTGTATGTTTGTAGGTGAGAGAAGAGAGAGAGAGAGAGAGAGAGAGAGAGAGAGAGAGAGGAGCTGAGGCAAAGATAACAGTCCTGCCATGATGCTAAGGAGTCTGCAAAAGGTTACAGAGACCTTATGTTACCGCGGCTAGGCTTTTACTTGTTTGAGTTGGCCATGTTGCTTGGGGGAACTCTAAAGTAATTCAGGTAACAAGGGCTCAGTTGTTGGTCCAGTGTGATGTGTCTTGAATTATTCCCAAGGTCACATTCATCGTTGCTGAGATGGGCGTCTTCGGGGTCAAGGTATGCTGCCTTAATGGTGTTAAAGAGGCAACTGTTAACGGCATTGTATACTGAATGTAGGAGCTGATGCGTTTCCCTTTAGCTATGGTTTACTTATGCCTGCTACTGCTTTCGTATTTATATATGATAATTTCCCTATATTCTTAGGAATATAGGGAACAGGTGATTCAAAGAAAATTTATGTGCCCTCCGGGCCGAATAGCAATAAGTTCACAACAGGCTTCTGTAACAATTTTATTCCGTAATCTTCAACTACAGGTATATAGTTCCAGAAATTCAAGTCCCCGCTGGATTCAATGTTTCTGGTTAATGTCCTATTTTTTTTACTTTTTGTTGAGAAGTTTTGTAATCCTAAAACATGATATCTAAAACAATGGTCGTCATTATCTTTCTTGCGTACATTATTCCTGTCGTCATTTCCAAAATCATAGTTTAAGAAATTCTTTTGCGGTAAATGTTGTATGATATCGCGAATCGTCAATTTTGTTAAATTATAGATGAGAAATTCTCTTGCGGTAAATATTGTATGATATCGCAAATCCTTTCATTTGTGGAGGTTTCGGTTGAAATTTTAACAGCCTTTACGTTGATATACCAGTAAGTTGTATTTTGCAAATCTTCCTAGACTTTAGGTCTCGAGTCTGCCTTGTTGACGGAAGCTAACATGGTGTGGGTGTTTACTTACTGTAAACAACTGTTGTTTATTATTTTTTCAACTTTTGAAATAACCGCTGTAGCTGCACAAAGGCAAACAAGGGATCCTTTTTAGAGTCTGCCTTTGTTTTCAGGAATTCAGAGGTCGCAGTGTTATGTAACATCTTTGGGGGATTTTTAATTACGTTAACCAAACAAAGGTGCGGCCTCTCTTATCTCAGGTGTGCTATCTTTGGCTGCAGGTACATCCAATGAGAGAATCAAGACAAACGGTAACATTCGCTCTCTCTCTCTCTCTCTCTCTCTCTCTCTCTCTCTCTCTCTCTATGTAATTAGGTCGTATTTGAGTTTTCATATGATTAAATTTCATGATTCGTAATTCTTTTTAGTCATCAGACTTCATGCTCTCTGATCTCAGTGCCCAAGTTAACTCCATTATGATAATGGCAATGACATGTCTTATCTAGTTATGTGGGGATTGTTATGCAGACGTCCTAACTCTTAATGAGATAACACCCTTTGTAAGGATATGATGATGTGGTATTAATTGTAGTACACGAAGCCTTTTTATTCAAATATAGAACAATTTCTTACATTGTCATGAAGGATAGTACGCCTGTGATGTATATATATATATATATATATATATATATATTATGTGTGTGTGTGTATGTTTGTAGGAGAGAGAGAGAGAGAGAGAGAGAGAGAGAGAGAGAGAGAGGCAAAGATAACAGTCCTGCCATGATGCTGAGTGTATTATATATATATATATATATATTGTATATAATTCAGTATATATTATATACTTATAAATAGATAGACAGATAGGAAATGATTTGTATAATTTCATGTTTGTATTTACCTATATATATATATATATATATATCGACGTAAATATGGTATATAACATGCAGAAAAGATAGAATAATTATTTTGATATAAAATATTTTAAGTTAAGATAGTGCTTAAACTAGCTTAAAGACATGATAATGTTTGTAGCAAGGCTTGAGTAGATGTTTGCCAGAATAAGGAAATAAGAGTAAATAGAAACGAGGAAGATGGGTCAATGAATAATAATGTGGAAGGGGGAAAAATAGAAGCGAGTGAGTCTTTTACTTATTTGGGAGTCAGTGTCAATAGATGGTGAAAGAAGTGAGTCACAGATAAGTGAAAATAGGGAAGCGGCCTGGATTTTATATGAGAACAATGGTCGGGATGTATGAAGTGATGTCAGAGTCTACTCTCTTGTAGACATTAGTATTTATTATTTTATTTATTTATTTACTCTTACTACTACTACTACTACTACTACTACTACTACTACTACTACTACTACTACTACTACTAGTAGTAGTAGTAGTAGTAATATCTTAACTACATTATACGAAATAGGATAAAAAAGACATTCTAATTATGTATCCCATTAGAAGGTCTGAAAGATTGTTGCTTTGAGGATTGAATTAAAATCGTATTTAATATAGTATTTTTTGCGCTGGAAGATTAAATGCTGTATAACTTTATTGTTACTTTGTTCTTTATGATTGTTTATACGGATGGGAATTTTTTTTTTTTTTCTAGTAACTCTGACTTGTTTCTAAGAACTTTGGTATTGCTGATTTTTTTCCAGATCTTTTTTTTTTCAGCCCTCATACAGACTTCAGTTTTATATTTTTGGACAGGAAAGTCTTCCCTTCTCCTGTCGAGTAATTTGGTTTTAAATGGTTTAATATGCATGTAAAGCAACGTATCATTAATTATTTATTTCCTATGATTAGAAATTAGGTGTTGACTGTTTCTTTGTTGAGTATTGTTCTCATATCTTGGGAGTTATCCGTTCACTGTTTAAACAGACATTATGTCTTGTCATCAATTAATACAGTATGTTATCTCTTGTTACGCCCTGTTTCCGTAAAGGTCTTTTGCAATTTTTTTAAAAGTAATATGTTGGATGTTAAACTAAATTTGTGTATTTATTTGCTTCCCCATTACATTTATCTGTATGACGTGCATTAGGGCTGGCTTGATTCCAACTCTGCATAATACGCAGATGAGATTTTAAACTTGCGAGTTTTTATTATTATTATTATTATTATTATTATTATTATTATTTTTCCTTTTTTTTTTTTGTCATTATCTTCCGGTTCGACTTTGCCTTTCATGTTGCTCTCTTGGGTTCTATATGTGAGGTGAATCAGAGATTATCTAACATCACCTAAAGAGAGAAACTCGTTGATGTCAAGAGTTTGGTTCTTCCATCTCACCGTCCTTTTTATTAGTGTTGCTGTTATTGAGAGGGCAATATTTTCCCTTCCCCATGTCGTATTGTGAACTTCTTGTTTATGTGGCTTACTGTTTTTCTTCCCTTCTCCTGTCTACTTCTCATGTCATTCTCGTTTCATCCCTCTGTTAATTGCACATAATCTCCAATTTCCGTAGCTTCATTTATTAACTTTGATCGTGGCATGTTATTTGAATGGCGATACCATAAATTGGTTGAATTTAATGCGTCTGAGACATATTAGCTTGGTTTTCCCGTGTGTCTCTTCATTGGTTTATTATATATACTATATATATATATATATATATATGCGTGTGTGTATATAGCACTTAAATATGTGTGTATTGTGTATATATACACATAAAATCCCCTAACACACTTTCTTACTTGGAAAACCGAAAATAATCACTTTTATATGAAAAACATGAGAGGCGATATCTTGAAGCAATGATATATAAGCATGTTTAGATTTATGATTTAGGAATAAAAGTGTTTATTATTATTATTATTATTATTATTATTATTATTATTATTATTATTATTTCTTGCTAAACTACAGCCATAGTTGGAAAGCAGGATGCTATAAGCCCAATGGTGCTCCAACAGGGAAAATAGCCCAGTGAGGAAAGGAAATAATAAAATATCAAATATTTTAAGAACAGTAACATTAAAATAGATATTTCCTATACAAACTATAAAAGCTTTAAGAAAACAAGAGGAAGAGATATAAAATAGAATAGTGTGCCCGAGTGTACTCTCAAGCAACCTTATGGCTTAGAAACCATTATTTTTTATTGCATTCAATTATGTGTTCGTTTATTCCTTCGTGTTTTATAATGAGAAAGAGAGCGTAGTTTTCGTGGTGCTCTGTAAGCTCTTTGCAGCTTCACTAGGACACACTTTTAGCTTTCCACTTAACTTCCATATTTTCCTTTCTTCCATTTGGCTGTTGTACCTCATTCAACATTTACTTCCTAGTGTAACTAGCGGGGAGGGGGATTCCTCATTATGAATTCGGTGCGGACCGATTTCCCCAGCCCCAGTGACGGACCGCATAGCACAAATTTCAGAAATCCATGAATTCAAAAGCGAGGAATTCGAGTGCAATTTGAAAGCAATGGACTTATTATACCCATTTACGTACTGATAACGAATACTAGTATTGATTACTAAACATTTCTTTTTTAGATATGATTGGTTGCCTCAGGAATTGTTAGAATTGTGGAATTTATTGCCCCAAAAATTCTTATTTAATCGGATCTTTAAATGACTGAGATATTTTCACAAAAATTACTACTTTTTTAAGAGTGAATAGAAACGTATATTTGTTTGATATTTAGTGAAGATTGAATAGAAACGTATATTTGTTTGATATTTAGTGAAAAGAACTGATAATACTTATAACTTACGCATGTTGATAGTCCCGTTGAAATTAGTTTTGTGTTGGGTTTTAGTGTAAGGTAGTTTATAAGGTATAAACAGGCAAATTATATAATTACATTGACCTCGTTTCGTACCCAGAAATACCTTGGAATTTTTTTTCGTTTTTTAGTCTGGTTGGGTTTATTTAAGATATCCTATATAAGCAAAATTGTTTTTTTTTAATGTAACTATGCAAACCATTACGTCTTTTTTTGTCTGGTTTATGGTTATATCACACGTAAAACGTCAATTACATGTCGATTACCTAATTTCCTGATGGGCTTTACGAGTCTTTGTGGTTGCGAATGGACATTGGGGTTTAGTTCCGCCCCTCTGATGTATTATATGTTTCTTGTGGTTGTTTGTGATTCCAATATTCTTGTTTAGCTTATACTTAGCATTAATCACATTTTAGTTTATCCGTCTTCTCCTTCCCCTTGTGACGTTTGGTTGCAACCATTCATTTTTATAATATTGTCTGGTTGTATATGTAGTTTTGTAATTTTCTTAAATGTTTGGTGCAGTCTAGGTAATTGGTTCGTTTTTCTTTCGTTTCCTGTTATTTGTTTTTTATAAAGTATTCCACTTCTGACAATGTACGCGAAATGAGCTTCGGGGAAGTCAAAAAATGCCAGGTACTCTGCTTGACATCACGGGTTATTTATAGATATGTACGTAATGCGGGGTTGTGGTTGCCTATTAGAAACGTCCCTGCCGGGCAATCTGCTGGGCTGGGGTTAGAGACTCGCTTAAGCTAGATAGTTTCTTTTAGTTTTTGCAACCTCACCATCTTTGTGAGCTAAGGATGTGGTGTTTGCGGGAGCTTATAGGTCTAACAGCTGAGTCATCAGCAACCATTGTTTGACCTGCCCTTGTCTTACCTTGGGTGGAGATGGGGCTTGGGCTCTGATCATATGCATATATGGTCAGTCTCTTGGGGCATTGTCACTGTCCCTTGCCTCTTCCAGGAGTGACATTTAAACCTTTATATAGAAGGAAATCTTTGCTTTTAAGGTCTAATTGAAAGACATTATGAGTAGGCAGAAAATTATTCTGTTTTATATTGTGTGCCGCCTCGGATATACAGACGTTAATTACCAGATGTTTGATGTTTTAACATGTTTTGGGTGTTTTAAGTAAGTTATGAAATGATAATAGAACATCTATAAAACACATGAGAAGATGTCTTCTAGGTAATTCAGGAAAATATTCTCATTACTAACGTATCGTTATCATTGTTCTCCATACTTTGACTGCAAGGTGATTATTTCAGCCAAGCGGCCGCATTGGAACTGCTTAAACTTCATGTTTGATGGTTTTACTTATAACTGCTTTTGCGCTCAGATATTAAACTGTTTTCATTATTCTTTGAGAAGGAGCCTCTCGTCGGCTCGGCTGCTGTAATTGCAATTTTTTGCTATTATTTTCACGTTTAAAATTGTTTGCCTGATGAGGAATTCTCTTGAATACAGTTATCTTGTACACACTGATCGACAATGAAGCGAGAAGTAGGGGGATGATAAATGGAGAAGTATTGATTTAAAATCTCAAGATAGAGACTATTCGCAAAATCTAACTGAGGCCCTTTGCGTCAATAGGCGTAGGAGATGATGATGATGATGATGTCACACTGATTTTTGCAAAACTAAAAGTGGTAGTAGTATTGTCGTCATGAAGACAAGTAGATAAGGTTAGCGGATATTATTATAAACAGAAATGATAGCTGGTATTTATACTCTCAATAGAAATGTAATAATTCTTACTTTTTTTCATATTTATCATCCCAGAACCGACGGAATGAGTAAGCTTAGTTTATGAACTACCCCTTGACACTTTATTTTTAATGCAGTTATCCGTTATTAGTATTGACATTCTTGGTACATAAAAAGTATCGTATAAATAAAAAATACCATTTATACTATCCATGTTTTTTGCAGTGACATATTAGGTCTGCATACAAGCGGTTATTTAAGTATATTTGGTTGTTTGGATATAACGACTCATGCTTGCTCATGACTGTATACGTCGCAACATTTAATTTTACCTACATAACTAAGTCATGGATATTACCTTTATGACTGTGAACACATTAAACAGAAACTTCTTTATTTGACATGATAATTTAGAATTTTGGTGAGTTCAAGGGTGTTACGCATTATAACGCTGAAAAATGCAATAGGAGGTTAAGCAATATCAGGAAAATGTTTTGCATTTGGAAGCCCATTTTTAACAGCTTGAAAAGCGTCCTGGGAAACTTTTTCGGTGATAATTGTATTTATTATTTTTATTCCTTTTTTATGAATTAATGTTTTACATCTTGTATGGGTATCAGTAACTAATAAACAACAATTTTTATAACAAACACATCATGGTTTGGCTCGTAAGGCGCTTGTTTGATATTTGTATATTTCGGTACACAAGATTAGCAAAGGAAATTTTATTTATGCTGTTCATGTTTATCAGATTTTGTATTTTATAGAATCAAAGGGTCACTTAATCATGATTTTATTTTATTTTGCCGATGCCATGATTTGATTATATTAATCTCGCTCTATGTAACTGCATACACTAATTTTCTTTCTTCTCTGTTTCAGGTGGGGAAATTCCCGGAGTCGGGAGTTTAGAGTGAGTGAGTGAAAATGCAGAGTGGAGAACGATTCACGAAAGGTGTCATATAAAAGTGTGTTGGTAAAGGTGTGGTTCCAAATATAACAGCGCACCTGGAGATTTTGGATATTAAGTGAGGGTGGCCCATAAAGGGTGAGTGATTATAAAAGAGCATTATTAAAAAAAATTGCTTGGAACTGTCCTTGCGTTACTTGGCACTACTCCATTTCATCTCTGTATCTCTTCCTTTAACCATTTCAAGTTTTTTGTGCAGTTTATATTTTTTTTATTTTTGGGAAAGAAGATAATAGAGAACCAGTAAAGGAAGAGAGAAGCAAAGAGAGCCTAATCGAAATTTATGATAGTTTGAAGGGAGTTTGTTGAGAGTGCGAATTGAAAGGAAGGAAAAATGAGTGTGATCATGTAACTTGTTGTGTAGGTGTTGGTTTTTCTTACTCTCTTCACCTCACTGACAAATCGTATCACGTACTGCAACCCCCTTTTAAAAAGTGAAATTTGAACACCCAACTCCACCTTTCTACTTCCCCAAAGCATATCCCAGGTGGCAGCTACGTTAAGCGCGGGTTTCAAGTGGATGATCCAAAATAAAGGTAAGACTATCTTCATTTAACCTCATTACTTTTAGGAGTCTTTCTTATTATTATTATTATTATTATTATTATTATTATTATTATTATTATTATTATTATTATTATTATTATTATTATTATTATTATTATTATTATTCAACTTTCTTTCATATTTGATACTCAGGGGTCTTGTATGACACTAGCTTTTTCGCTATATTTTGTAGGCGAATGAATTGTTTTTATGGCAAAATATCCTTACAGAATAACTTATTATATGAATAGGAACATATTTTTGTAACTGGAAGTGTCACTAAACCATTTTACTTCTTGTTATTAGTTTTAAGAAATTAGTCATTAGTTTTCAAAACCTTTTGTTGACAATATCCCGTGTTTTATCCTCCCTAAAAAATCAATAGTCATTCAGTTTGGAAAAAGTGGCACAATGCAACATTTATGTAAAGGTGTCTAGGATTCGTTAGTGACAGGTGCAGGTCTCAAAGCCATGTTTGTGAGACGTTCTCTATGGTTTGAAATTTAATACTATTAATGATAAATTCTATTATTAACAAAATCTTATATTGAAGGATAATTTGCTCTCTCTCTCTCTCTCTCTCTCTCTCTCTCTCTCTCTCTCTCTCTATATATATATATATATTGATATATTGATATATATTTAGATAGATATAGAATCAAACCACACTCTATTCACTTCTATTCTGCTATTATCATTGAAGTTAAAATTGTTCCCCGTAGACTTTTTCGATTATTTAATTTTAATCGTAATAAATTTTCGGAATGGATTTTATTGCATAATTATGGTTTAGTAATTCAGCTTTTATATTTCTATTAGAATATAAAATATGTTTAATTATTATTTTCGCTTTTACAATTGTTCATATTATCGGTATTTTTTTTTATTTTAACCGTCATTGTGTTTCCTTCAATTGCACCATTAGGTTATAGTGAAAAGTAATAAAAAATTCTAAAGTATATATAGCATACGGTACTTCAATTAGTTGTAACCGTACATCATCATAGCAATGGAAATATTGATCAATAGATCTGAAAATTGTTAACAATTCGGTTAAATTTTTAGAAATGCGTTTATTTAGGTATGGGGAAGATTCCAAAAGTTCTCAATGTCTTACCAAGAGGAAAACAAATAATTGGTTTTTGGTGTATCCCAGATTATATTCCTACTTGGCTGGTGTCATTTAGTTGAGGGAACTGTTGTCAACGTGTAGTAGAGCCCATAAAAATCTGGTAGGAGGTTATTGTGTTTTAATGTGCCGTACAAATGGAAAGATGTCACGCCATACATGTACCAGTATTTTATTCTGTGCCATTTGTCGTGATTAGAAGGGCAATAATAGAAAATATGTGACTCTCTCTCTCTCTCTCTCTCTCTCTCTCTCTCTCTCTCTCTCTCATGTCGTGTAATGAAAAAAATGTATATTAGCCATTTCAAGTTTTTATTAAATGCCTTTTTATTAAAAATAAAGATAATCATAATTATTAATTAAGGACAATAGTCGTTTAGAGAGAGAGAGAGAGAGAGAGAGAGAGAGAGAGAGAGAGAGGAGAGGCTAGTAGTTTCCCTTCGTGGTGATGTTACAGTTAATTAAAGTTCTGCGCGGGTACACTTATTTATTCTGGTCCCTTTACCTAAAGTATTTTGATGTACAATAGTTACTTTGTTTATCTTTGGAATAGGTTATATATTTCTTTCTTTTAAGGTACACACACACACACACACACACATATACATATATATATATATATATATAAAATTTGACACGTATGTTTTATTAGCCTAATGAACTCCAGTGCAAATTGCTTTAAGTGAAAATTATCTCTGCTTAAGATAGTAGAAAACCCTTGAAAATTGGGATCTCCACAGAACATTTTGAGGATGGCTTATGAATTTAGGAGGTTTTTAAAATTGTGTTTGAGATCCTTCCTTTAGCTGTACCCACTTACTAGCCTTCTTTTTACCTCCGTTCTAAATTTTTCTTCCCTCTTGCAGTCCAACTAAATAACCTTTACTTCGGGGTGTAGCAGCAGGTTTCCCCCAAATTGCACCACGGGGCAGAATGATCTCCCCGACTCGATGGCGTAGCTGTTAAAAATTAAACGGCAGATATATTGGCCATAGAATGTTGAAACTGTTACTAATTGAACATGTGATGATATTTGAACGGCGGAACTGTGGCATAGTGAACGATCCGTATTCGAGCTGACTGTAAGGTGGTCTCTGCGGAATCTCTTGAAACTTAATTGAATTGCTTATAGGCTTTTCACTTGAGCCTATAAGCACAGTGAAGTTAATTGTATCTGGATGAGCTTAGCGGTGTTTTATTGAAGCTTAAAGGGGCCTAATATGGGATGTTCTAGTTCTCCAGTTGCTTTGGTCGGTTAGTGAAGTTGTAGATTATAGAAAATACGTTGTTTTACTTGAATTGGGCTGTTTTATATATATATATATATATATATATATACATATACACACACAAATAAACATACATACGTATGTATGTATGTATATATGTAAATCAGCTCGAATTTTTGGGTGTAAAATGCAAATAAAAATTAAGTTTAAAGCTATTGAGATGAGATGTTTACAGAACGTAATTGGTGATAGGTCGGGTAGGCTAATGTAAAGACACGCAGGGTAAGTATAAAGATTAGTTAATTTTGGTGAAAAGATGAATAAAGCGTGATTGTGATAAGAAAATGTCAATCAAGGTTAAAGTCAAGATCTATAGCACAGTAATTAATGTATGGATCAGAAACTTGGGCTTTAAGACGAAAAGAGGAAGCAAAGCTTGAGAGAACAAAGATAAGAGTGCTGAGGTGAATTTTGGGAATATTACTGCTAGAAAGATAAGAAAACGATGAAACAAGAATGGCAGGTGTAGTAAAGATTACAGAGACGATAAGAGTGTCACGACTGAAATGGGGTGGGCACTTGTGGAGGATGGATGGTTGGGAGGGAGTTAGGAGGGCTTGGGAGGAACCTTTCAGGGGGAGAAGATTAGAAGGCAGGCAGAGATGGCAAGCTCAGGGGAAGGATGATATGGAGAGAAAAGGGTTGGTGGAAGAGGATGCATTGGACAAGAAGGCAACCAACCACTTAATGTACGGACATCGGTGGGAAGAAGATGAATGAAGAGTGTTTTGAGATGGTTAGACTATTTAGAAAGTATGGATTGGTCAAAAAGCTGTATAGTGAGACATATTGCAAAGGAGAGAATATTGCAGTAAGTGTAAAAGGTGGTAGTGTGTTTGACACGGTGCTGAGGAGCCTATATATATATATATATATATATATATACACTAGTATACGCAACCCGTCAAAAATGACGGCTAATTATTTAGATAGATATGCGCGCACACAGATTCAACCCTTCCCATCCCATCCCCATTTCGTACTACCTACAACACGGCAGTTTCGACAATTTGTGGGAGATTGTTGTTTAGGAGTGTATCTCTTGGGGAACCCCATATCCGGAGGAATAAGAGAGCCTGAGTAGTCTTACGCCTGGCAATACCGCTGAGCATGACATGGTATATATATATATATATATATATATGTACGTGTATATATATATATGTGTATGTATATATATATATATATATATATATATAAACGAGAAACATTGTTCTTTATTATATAGGGGAAATGTATATTCTTGCTGTTTATGCATAGGCACTAATTTAAATATATAATGAATTTTCGTCTTTTGAGTTGACGTGACCCTAACTCAGGGAAAACAGCCCCTGCGTAACTAGTTTCCGATGTTGGCTCGTAAATCTATAGCTACTTCTGAAACAAACACAAAAAGGGAGATAAATAATTGAAATATTTATCTCTGTCTCCTGGATGGTGGCACGTGAAGGGAATGGCCTTTTTAAGCTCAGGTTTATTCATCCCCATGTTCTTAAACAGTTGGTATCGGTAGTCTCCCGTAGCGCCACTTTGTTTCTCAATGACTCAGGAATGGATTTTGTAAGATAGTTTTCATCTCTCCTCTCCTCTCTCTCTCTCTCTCTCTCTCTCTCTCTCTCTCTCTCTCTCTCTCTCTCATTTAGCATATACGTGTCACTAGGTCTTATTGATTTGGATACCGTATTTCTACTTATCGAAAATGATTCAATTAATTGAATCCAGACATATTTGAAATATTTGCCATGCAAATATTCTACATTTTTTCACCTGTTTTACTATTGATTAATTCATTCCTGAGGTAGGAAAATTAAATACAAAATTAGGTACTTAATTTACGTTATAATATTGTAGTTTTCTTTTAATCTAAAGGATTTAATGCATGGTACACTCCAGTTTTATTGCTTTATAGATATCATGTATAAAAACGACGGTGTAATTTCTCAGCAATATTTTCTGGGCAGGTTCCTAGGAATCCTTGATCTATAGTAATTACACCCATCCATGACCCCTTTAAGGTCGTAATGGACCGATCTCCTTATTCCTTTAGAAATTGGTTTGTAAATTTATGAACCCCCTGTAACCGAGGTAATATTGTTTTGAGTTTAAGCTGAATTAATTTTAGGCATAAGCTCATATTACGGTGCTTTGCTTAAGAATGAGTAGTGATCAGTTTTTGTTGTAGTCATTATCTAAGGATATCTTTTAGTTTAGCATTTGTTGCTTCTTGACCTTATTTTGCGTCTATCCAGGTTTTTTTATTCAAGTTCCTTTGTTTTTTTTAACCATTTCTGCCTTCGTGTTAGAAGTTTTAGTATCCCATTCATTATTGTTTTTAGTTCGTCTAAATTCAGATTACTCAGTAAAATTACTTACTGTTTGAAAGAATGGTCTCTCCATTTGAAAGATCAGCTGTCACTGTTCTTAGTTGATATTTCACTTCAGTTATCAACTTTTGATATCATGTTGAGTACAATAGTATACCTTCCTATCGGTGCTTATATCAGGAATTCAACCTACTGTGTTTCTGGTTTTGTCATCACTCGGCCGGCTATTGGCTTTCAGACTGGAATTGGTTTTGTCGCATAGTAACTCTGAGTTTGAGACCATATCTGAATGGAGATTCTGGAACTGCAAATATAACACGTCCAGGACAGTCTCTTTCTATTTGTTTGTCTTTTCTATTATTGATTGCTTCGACTTAATATGATATAAAGCACATTCATACTTTTTTTAAACTTTAGTGTGTACAAGCTACTTCATGAGCGACAACTTAAGTGTATGTTCATTAAGTTCTTGTACTTTCTTCATTCCATTTATTTTTTAGATTATAGGTAGATATTATCCGTCACCTGTAATATTGACTTTCTGTCTATTACAAGAGAATGGGATCAAAAAATTCGTTTTATTACCCGTCCCCTGTCTATTTGTGCGTACATCCTCGTGTTAGGTAATTGTTAGGTCTTTTTTGTAGACAATAGAGGCCCTTAGCTAATGTTTACTCGAATTCAGCAATCCTCTAATTATTTCTCCCTTAGTTTACTACATTACTAAGCTTTGGTGCCTCTGTTTTCCCTAAAACTTACAACAATTAATCTCTTAATATACTGTTATCTACTGATAGAAGGTAAGCCCTTACGCTATGTTTTCCCCATTTTTCGAGCCTTGACTAAGTAAGATTATTAAATTGGCCTTCATATCAGTCTATGGGAAAAGAAAATTAATGCAAATAATAAAGAAATGCTCATTATAAACTTTTGGGACCATGTAGATTTTGTGCCGACTTGTCAGTTTCTGGTACTTTTTACTTGAAGACCAAATCTTGTGGTACCGATTTAGTTATAAATGCCTTTTTTTTTTTTTTTTTTTTTTATTACCACTTGGGGGACCTAAATAAAAGCAATTCTTCAAAGTTGAACGTATTGAAAATGCACTGAAGTTTATCCTGCCTGGTGCTTATTAGAGGTAGTATTAGTCTGAAATTCAACAATGTGTTTGCTATTTTTGTTAATTCTTCATTACGTTTGCTGCTTTTATTAATTATACAAATATGTTTGCAATTTGTGTTAATTGTACAATATGTTTACAATTTCTGTTTTACAGCAGTTGTAATATATGTTGAAAATGTAAAGCGAGCAGAAATTCTTTTATGCTTCCTTTAGTGCAGTCAGACATTAAATACCTTTGAACATTCCCCTCTTGAAGTGACGAAGCATATGCAAACCCTGTTTAGAATCAAGAAAAAAAGAAGCTATATATCCTCGGACACTGAAAAGAGAAGGGGACATGGTTTAAATACGACAAAAAAGAGAAAGGTGGTGTTTAAAAAGAGAAGAAAAGACGTAAAGGGAGTTTTTAAGATGGCCAGAACCTGCCTTGTGTACACGGCCAGCAATCAGCAGGAGGGGAGACCAAGCCTGTGTTATGCATTTATGTACACAAGGAATGGGTGCAAACCTTAGGAAGAGGCTGCCTGTTTTATAGATGAAATGAGCTACACAGGGAGGCGCAGCCTTTGAATTCGTTGACATTTCCCTCCGGATTATTTAGACGGTTCTAACATACCTCGACTCGGGGAGATTCTTACGTTTGAGGAAGGGGCCACCGAGTTTGTCTGTTTTATTTTACGGTTAATTCAAGTCAAGATACAAATTTAAGCTCTCTCTCTCTCTCTCTCTCTCTCTCTCTCTCTCTCTCTCTCTCTCTCATCAAATTTACGGAAGATGTTGCTACAACCATGCCATTTTAGGGTTAGTTGAAATCAAGGGTCATAGCTCTCTCTCTCTCTCTCTCTCTCTCTCTCTCTCTCTCTCATCAAGTCATAGATGTTGCTAGAACCACGACATTTTTCTTGATCCCATTAGACGCTGGTACTCATTTACGAGACAAGAAGAAATTCATAAACCTAGAAAACAGTATGAGAGATATGCACCACCCTGCTTGTGCACCCATTTCAGATTATGATTACATCTAAAGAAGGGTGCGCGCGTGCGTGTACTCACACACACACGCTCGCGCACACACACACACACACACGCGCGCGCACACACACACACACACACATATATATATATATATATATTTATATTATATACTGTATATATATATATATATATAGATATATATATATATATATATATGTATATATATACACGTATACATCATATATATATATATATATACATGTATATTTTATATAT
Source organism: Palaemon carinicauda (assembly GCF_036898095.1). NCBI lineage: Eukaryota > Metazoa > Arthropoda > Malacostraca > Decapoda > Palaemonidae > Palaemon > Palaemon carinicauda. Next base: position 25,473,418 of record NC_090765.1, on the reverse strand, counting down.
ATATATATATATATCTATATATATATATATATATATATGTGTGTGTGTGTGTGTGTGTGTGTATATATATAAGTAGCTTGTTGAGCCTTTATATACGTTGCATCACTAACCATAATCTTGCACTTACTTTTTCACTTTCTCTGTAAGTGACCCTTCATTTCTAAGAGAGATTAATGTGTGTAAAAAAAGGTGATTTGTTTGCATAGTATTTGTGGTGCAAGAAGAAATTATATGGTAAGAGAAACAGTTAGCTTAGGTGAAATGATGCATCTGAGTATTTTAAGTTCGTTCAAGTGGAAAGCGAAAATTATGATAGATTAGTGAAAAGAGTGAATAAATCAGTAGGAGGAGTGAAATGCCTTGAAAAGATTGGATAGCTGGCTTGAAATATTTATTGGAAGTGAAGGACTTTGATATCCAGGAAGGGAATAGTTAGTGCCAGATAAGGTTGAATGATACATTGTGTGTGAGACATCGATGTGCTGCTGATGAGCCTTATGCGTAGGTCTTTAAATGACTCATGTTAGGGATTTTACATTCTGCACAAGTTTCTCATTCGTGATTCAACGGTTAAAGTCTGAATGTGCTAGTGATCTTTATTATAGAGAAACAAACCCTGTCAAGGGAAATGACCTAAATCCAAGTTCAAATACTCTTTGAATTGCCCTTCTAGATTCCTCATTTATTCCCTTTAGTTTTCCAATCTTTTTTAAAGTAATATGTAAAGAGTTTTAATATGTAGGTATAAATTTTCTATTATAAAGGAATTTGAACCCCCTCTCGAGGTGATTACAACATTAATAACAAAATAGGATATTGATTTTATCTTGTGTTCAGTTTAAGAGATAAGTATTTTATCAATAGACCATTTCAGTTTGCAATGTGAGAGAGGAAAATTGCTTATATTTTCAACGATCTGTGATATTAACACTGGGATTCTTCGAGATTTTTAACACCGTATCTTCAAAGAGAACAGAACATCTGGTTGAAATAAATGAATGCAAAGCCCAAAAATTGCAATAAAATGGTAACGAAATATAATGTTAAACATAATTAACCTGAATTACTTTACTGGTAAATTAAGCATTATATAGAAATTAAAAATCAGAATTACTGATCAGTCTAATATTGTCCATATACAAATTTAAATGATAAACAGAATAATTATAAACGTTGAATTATTCAATATGAGACTTACCCATTAAAATGCATTTCACATACTGTTTATATTAGAATATAAAACACCACTACACGAAAATATCAGGGATATGAAGTATTCGGAAAATATCAGGGATATGAAGTATTCGACATACTACTAAAATTTCTTTTAAAGTAGTATGACCATTTCTATGGTAATCAGGTTTCTTCACCGTTAGAAACGTTTACTATGCAAATTACGAAACAAAGTACGTGTTATCTAAACAGTATTGTAGTAATTCCTGAGTAACGCCTTTACGCGTAAGGCTTCATTTCTAATTGGAAAAATTGGAAAAGGTTTTTTTGTATATATATATATATATATATATATAGTGTGTTTTTGTATGATTGTATAATTAAACTGCTTGTACATTTATTATGGTGACCTGTATAATTTTATGAAACACTGAAGTAAGTAAATTGCTCATTTCTTTCAACGGTTTTGTCATTAAAGCTTCGTTAGCATTTTGGGCTTTCGTCGCTAAATTTCCTTCAATTTCATTTGTAATCTACCGTATATATATATATATATATATATATATATATATATATATATATATATATATATATCATCAGCCGTTACTAGTCCACTGCAGAACAAAGGCCCTGGACATGTTCTGCCACTTGCGTCTGCTTATGGTCTCTATGCCAGTCCACACCCACAAACTCTCTTAGTTCGTCAATCCACCGACTTCTCTTCCTTCCCCTGCTTCTTTTGCAATCTCTAGGGACCCATTCTGTTATTCCTAATGTCTATCCATTGTCTGTCATTCTTATTATGTCCTACCCATGTCCATTTCTTTTTCTTACTTGTTAAAATACCCTCTACTTTAGTTTGCTCTCGTATACATGTTTCTCTTTATCTGTGTTATTCCCACCTTATTCTTTCCATAGTTCTTTGGAGTTGTAATTAGCTTTAGGTTCTAAGGCTTTAGTAAGGCTCTAAGTTTCTGATGCATAAATTAATACTGGTAGGACAATCTCATTAAAAACTTTACTTTTTAGACAAAGTGGCATTGTACTTTTCATAATATCATTTTGTTTACCAAATGCTCTCCATCCCATGCTTATCCTTCTTTAATTTCGGTCTCATGTTCTGGGGAAACGCTTACTATCTGTCCTAAGTAGGTATATTCATTAACAATCTCTAGAGGCTCTTCTACAACTCTTCTTTGTAATCTCTGCATTTTCATTGAACATTATCTTAGTTTTACTCCTATTAATTTACAGTCCTACATTTTTGCTATCTCTATTCAAATCTTCTAGCATCTTTTGTAATTCCTGTCATGATTCACTAAACACAAATGTCATCTGTAACTCTTAAAGTTTTTGAGGCACTCCACGTTGATATTATATATATATATATATATATATATATATATATATATATATATATATATATATATATATATATATATATGTGTGTGTGTGTGTGTGTGTGTGTGTACGTACGTATGTATGTATGTATGTATGTATATATGTATTTACGATAACGTATGTAATTTTCATATAAACGTATCCTTAATTATGCTATACTGTATGATCACGTAATGAATAGGATTGTAGAATTCTGGTTAAAAAAAATAAAAAAGTACCTATATAGTTTCCAAAGACACTTTCTAGAATTTCAAGTCTGGAAGGCAATCTGGAAGGGCTCATCGTCCTGTTTAGTTGGCAACGGGTCTCGGGGGATCGTTTGGAAAATCTAAATCCAGGCGTGGACGTGAGGTACTTGGGCTTTCTTCGGGGTGGGGGATGAGTCCAACCGTTATTTGAATTATCCTTGGCCCTGCTCATAAGATCTATACTTCGTGGGAAGGGGGGAGGGGTGGCGCTTTGCTGGTTGCTCTCATCCTTGTATAAATTGCAGCTAGATAAGGATAAGAAAACTAGAATGAAAACGTTTTCCTCTAGCCTGATATGGCTGGTTTAAGCTTGATGTGAATGTTTTGCTTTGGAAAGTGGTTGTTTAGATTTTTTAACCTACTTGGTTAAAAAAAGGGTCATTTGAGCGTGCTTTAGAGACACCCTTTTCCTTTTAACATCAGGTACATTTAAGGGGGCTTATGTTATTTTAAATATTACATTGTAGTTTCCCACGTTTATTTTTTTGTGGACGTATACATATTCACGTTTGAGTATTTTGCATGACATGCGTAAAGTAACCTCTATCTCTCTGTCATTAAGCGTAAAGTTAAGTCTAATTTAGGAGTTTTATTATGCCTTCCAAGGGAAGCATCATGTCTCCCTAGATGGCCATTGCTTTTGTCGTCTTGTTCGTTCGCCCATTCGTCCTACTCATGGTGACATTTAAATGTACTTTTGTAATGCTTTCTGTCTTGTTTGGAATAATTGCGCTTCAGTTCCTTGCGTTAGTCATTTATTTTTCTTTTATTTCTTATATTTCTGGCAGCCGCTGAGGAAGAGGAGTCACATAATTTAATTTCGCTGTTCGGTTAAAGTCGCATAAATTTCTGTCGCTGGAGGATGAGAACTGTTCCTTCGAAATTGTACCGATACGGGATATAGAAAATGGAAAAAAAAGGATTTTTCTCTTTTTTTTTTTAGAATATAAATATTAAAGATAACATTAGTTGATGAAAATTGTGCTTTTTCCGTAACTATTATACAGCTTTTGCATTGTATGAGATTATTTTGGTAGATATTCAGAATAAATCTTCTTTCATAAGTTATTAAGAGCTGGAAGGGTTTTTTTTGCTGTCGGATGATTAGTGTCGGAAGAATTTTTAAACTTAACCATTTAAACTTGGGTAGACTAGTATGGCAACTTGTACGATAAAAATTTTATTTATGGAACACATTTTTTCTTATATTTTTATTCGAGGTTAAACTTATAATGGGTAAATTTAATATTGGACCGCCATGTGAGTATTAATCATAATCGTTGTCAAGTTTTTATTATTGTATGTTTTAATAAATCACGGCTTGAGTCTTGTAAAGATACGAAAATTAAAGGCTTTCATGAAACAAACCTTAAGCTTGTAGCCTACAATTATGAACACAACTAAAATGTCAAGTCTTAACGCTTAATATAAGTGAGCCTATAATAGCAAACGAGTGAAGCGTAGTTGAGAGATTGGATTTAAGGAGGGGGTTCTGATTCCAGTTACAGAATTATGTGAAACGAGGAACTTAATTTTCTGCATCGATTTGAGGTGTGCCCGGTTGAATGCGGCTACTGGGCTCCACAGTCTGCTATTCCATTCTGTCGATGTGACTAAAATATTTTTTTTTTATAATTGTATTAATTTCGATAAATCCCTTCCTAAAAATTCTTCTTTTTAGCTGCATTGTCACTAATATCTCATTCATGCCAGAAGAATCTGTTAAATCATTGCCTGATATTTAATGATGTAGTTATTCTTTTGACTGTTAAAATAGTTTATATAGTACTGTATGCTAATGGTGTAATGGAACATACATAATAAAAATTTCCAACGATGGTTTTCGTTCTGTCCTTTTAGCAATAAGATAATCTTGTAGTATGTCATCAAGCTCACATTCGTATTTTATTTTTATTTAAAAAAAAAAAGATTCTTGAATAATACAATAGAACTGAAACCATTAAAATAAATTATTTTTACTAAAAAAATGGACATTTGTATAGCAATTTAGGATATAATTTTCATGAAATTATTGCAAGCGTTAGTACGCTTTAGGGTGCACACAAATTTTTTTTTCATCATATCCAATTCACGAGTAAGATTTCCAGAAATAAGAAAATCAGTACTCTAGAACTATAGGTGGGAAAGGTCATATGGTAAATGGGGTATAGTAGATTCTTTGTTTACGAAAAGTCGTTGGTTAGATTTCCGTTCACAATCAACGCATATTCCCTTTCTTTAAGTCGTGGCGTTTTTTATTGTATTTAGAAAATTTGCCAAAGCTCTCATTTTATTCAATTATCGTAAAATTCAGTGCTTCTGAAAATATTTGTGGTACTGCAGGGCTAGTGATGTTAATGTTGATCCGGGAGTAATTCTTTGTTTTTCTACATAGACGGTTACATTGTTATTTCATTTATGATACCGACAAATTTTCATTATCTGTTTCATTACTTAATACTAACAAAATACAATTGATTGTTATAGAATGACAAATCCATTTCCTGCTAAATCGGGAAGGCATTGTACTCAATCTGTATTCTCCAATAATTTCATTGTGGATATTACCGGAAATTTGCTTGCTCAAATGTGTGAAGCATAAAGGAAAGGATATTTTCAGTGGTTAAGTAATGTTAGTGTAAATGGGAGTCTGTTGTCATAATTATGAGTGGAAGACTTTTCTCTTCAAGATGAAAGGCTTAATGTTTTAGATAATACGAACAAGTTCTGTGATAGTCATTATTGAAGCTGCTAGGAATCTGATGTCTCATTGTTTGTTTTGACGTTGTGTTTATTTGAAACATATATATATATATATATATATATATATATATATATATATATATATATATATATATATATATATATATATATATAGTAGGTTGGCCATGGCACCAGCCGCCTGTTGAGATACTACCACTAGAGAGTAATGGGGTCCTTTGACTGGCCAGAGAGTACTACAATGGATCCTTTTCTCTGGTTACGGTTCTTTCCCTTTACCTACACAGACACCGAATAGTCTAGCCTATTCTTTACAGATTCTCCTCTGTCCTCATACACCTGACAACATTGAGATTACTAAACAATTCTTCTTCACCCATGGGGTTAACTCTACTGCATTGTAATTGTTCAGTGGCTACTTTCCTCTTGGTAAGGGTAGAAGAAACTCTTTAGCTATGGTAAGCAGCTCTTCTAGGAGAAGGACACTCCAAAATCAAACCATTGTTCTCTAGTCTCGGGTAGTGGCATAGCTTCTGTACCGTGGTCTTCCACTATCGTGTTTTAGAGTTCTTTTGCTTGAGGGTACACTCAGGCACACTATTCTATCTGCTTTCTCCTCTTCTTCTTTTGTTAAAGTTTTTATAGTTATATAGGAAATATTTATTTCAATGTTTTTAATATTCTTTGAAATATTGAATTTTTCCTTGTTTCCTTTCCTCACTGGGCTATTTTCCCTGTTGGGGCCCCTGGGCTTATAGCATCTTGCTTTTCTAACTAGGGTTGTAGCTTAGCATTTAATAATAATAATAATAATAATAATAATATATACATATATATATACACATATATAAAACACCTTTTTAAGAAATCTCAGATAGGAAAGATTGAAGAAACGAAGAAAATGAAAATCTCTTATTAAGACTACCTTATTTCTATCAGTTGATTGAATGTATCGATATGTCGTCGGTGATATATTGTTTCTTATTTGGCCATTTCTTTTCTTCTCCTTTCATCTGTCATTCCACTTAATGATTCTTTCTCGCGTTTCCACAAACCTCATAAATCTCTTTTTATGTCCTCGGGCTTATGGGGTTAACGATGGAGGTGGGGGAGGTCGAATGAGATGGGAGGGGGTCTCTTGGATTGAGGCCGTATATTGTTGTCAGGATCTAGTACTCGAGATTATACCAATTTGTTTTGGCAGTTAGACTGTAGTGAGAGAGAGAGAGAGAGAGAGAGAGAGAGAGAGAGAGAGAGAGAGAGAGAGAGAGAGAGAGAGATGCTACTGCTGCTTTAGTAACCGACTTGGGGAAATTTAGTCTTGTAATAACGGATTGGGTGTTAACCTTGTTTTTGGGTGGAGTTTCTTTTAATGGAATGTGGGGACTAAATATATCTTGTGTCCCAGGTAAGTGGAGTTCCTTACTTCAGCTTTCGTTGAAGACAAATGGCTCTAGAGAACGCTTGTTTCAATAAGCTCTCTCTCTCTCTCTCTCTCTCTCTCTCTCTCTCTCTCTCTCTCTCTCTCTCTCTCTCTCTCTCTCTCTCTCTCTCTCTCTCTCTCTCAACAATATAGGGTTGTGTTGATAGAAGGAAAAGCACAGCAATCACTGTCGTTTTCATGCGTTTAACTTGGAAATCAAGGATCATTCCTAGTCCGGTAAACTTTTCCCGAATTAATTACTTATATAATTACTTAGATGGCTCACCAGAAGTACGTTAAAACACTATGCTTACTCTGAGCTATTAATTTAAATTTTGCACGTAGGCTAATTTCTTTCCATGCCTTCCAATGCCTCTGTCATGCACCTATCCAGTTCTTTCAATGTCTCCCTCTTCTCCTCCCCCATCCTAACGCTTCCGAAGTATATCCTCCTACCCATCCGCTCATTCCGTGTAAGTAAATCATTACTAAACATTCATAATTATCCTTTCATCTACTCCAACAATTTTACCACACATCTTTGCATTTCTCACCATTTCAGTTCTTGTGTAATATATGTACATATATATTTATATTGTGGGTATACACATATATTTGTGTTTGTGTGAGTTGGAGGTCAATAAAGCCAGTTAGAACATAGCAACTTTCGTCCTTGGCATAATGAGCAAGGGAGGGGATTATGAACATCTTGCCTTAACTGGACCAAGTTACACCGTATAGG
>NC_090765.1:25443210-25460710 GCF_036898095.1 Palaemon carinicauda | reverse complement strand
AATGCAGTGTCTTTAGAATTTGAGTTTAGTGAAAGATTGAAAAAAACACCCAGAAAATGGCTAGGTTAAGTAAAGTTTGGAAATCAAATCGCCTGAAAATCAGACTATATATAATTTTAGTGAGATCGGTGTTATTATAAGGACATTAATCATAGTATTACAATGAAACATTCTCCAATTGATTTAGTAGAATTGAGAACAAAGCCCTCAGTAGGATATTAGGAGATAATTGGCAGGACACGATGAGAATTGAAGCTATAAGAGAGATTACTTAAGTGCCATATGTGGATGAGATCATGATAAGGAGTAGATGGGGATGGTTCGCACTACCCAAGAGAGATTATTCACCAAGCGTTCAGCTGGGCTCTACAAGGCACAAGAAGAGTTTGAAGACCCAGGCCTACATGGCTGAGGACTATGAAGCGCAAAGTAGGAGATGAGGAATGGAGACGTATTGAATTAAACGCTCAAGATGGAAACGACTAAATGTAACTGAGGCCCTTGGCGTCAATAGGCGTAGGAGGAGATGATGATGATGATGATGGTGATGATGATGATGATGATGATGATGATGACACAGACACACGCACGTACACACACACACACACACACACACACATATATATATATATATATATATATATATATATATATATATATATATATATATATATATATATATATATATATATATATATATATCACTGATTCATTACTCAGTCTTCGAATTTTTGAGACCGCATTCGATATTGAACTATCGCTCACAAATCGAGCAGTAGAATGGGTAGAACTTCATAAGTTCAAATGTGCAGCATTTGTGTTTTATGTTATGTGGATGAAATTATTCTCTTTTTTCATTGTTTATTTTTGACATTCTTTTAAATTTGTTACTGATCTTGATATTTTATATCTTTATGCTAATACTTTTCATTTATAGTTTATTTATTTCCTTATTTCCTCTCCTATGGGTTATATTCCTTGTTGGAGCTTTTAGGCTTGTAGTATCCTGCTTTCCAAATTAGGGATGGAGCATTGTAAGTAGTACCGGTAATGATAAGGATAATAATTTATACATTTATTGGAACCAAGAAAAAGAGCCTGGGGTCCTCGATAGTTTGCTGGGGCACTAAAAGGAAAAGGGTTAATGGTGAGATATATATATATATATATATATATATATATATATATATATATATATATATATATATATATATATATATATATATATATATACACATAGAAATTCTTTCTTAATGGGCGATACCTTAACGTTGTGAAAGGGCTTCCGTACCGCCATGATCTGCAAAGGTGTATTAGTCAGGGCCACCCACTTTAGGTTGGTTTGCTGTTGGCGATCAGGCGAAAATCTCCCTCCATCACCAATCTGCACTGGCCAACGTATTGATGAAAACTGGCCGAATTGCAGACATGTCAGTTGACTAGAAATGGCCGCATTCGTCTTTTATGTGTATATGTTATATATATATATATATATATATATATATATATATATATATATATATATATATATATATATATATATATATATGTGTGTGTGTGTGTGTGTGTGTGTATATATGTGTGTATATATGTGTATATATATATATATATATATATATATATATATATATATATATATATATATATATATATATATATATATATATTGTTAGCACATGTATGTTTACTCATCTACGAGAACATATACTATATATTTGCAAATGTAAATCCTAGTGTTTGCTTATATTCAAACGTTAACATATATAAAAGTTGAATACTGCATGTAGTTAATATGCTAAAAAATATGTTTATTGATAAAAAGAAAAAAAAAACTTTCTTCCCCATAGCCCCGTAGTGGAGCATCCTAAGAGTGCATGAGAATGATATTACTATTATTAGCGTTTGGACCATAAGGGCATCCAGTAGACTGCGGTTATTTCGTGGCTATTTATTATTTACATTAAGGGGCTAAGGGGTCCGTGTTCACAATGGCTTGTCAAATTAACCTTTCTAATAGACTAACAAAAGATTTCATGTCGCTATGCTTAGGTCCTTGTGGTGAGAAAGGTAGGGGTCAGTCAGAGCAACATGAATAATGTCCCCTTTTATAGCAGGGTGAAATGGTCCAGAATAGGATGGATCCTGATCTTTGTTTATGAGAGGTGTAGTGGTAACATTAACTTTTACGAATTGTACCATAACTGAAGAAGCATTATTTTGTCCTTTGGGTATGCAGTATGGCATGTTTTTAAACACATTCTATGAATGCTACCTTGTTTATATATATATATATATATATATATATATATATATATATATATATATATATATATATATATATATATATATATATATATATATATATATATATATAATGGGTGTGTGTGTTCAAACACCATTTGCTCTGGATAATTCTGAAACATTTTTATTTCTTAGTTGATTCCCGAAGTTCATAATAGCTTTTTAAATTCTACTGTAATATTATTGTTTTATTGCTGAATTGATATCCTTTTGGGTGCTTTGGTGTTTTTGTGTCTGTGTCGATTGCATATATGAATGGGGATTTATTGTTGAGATATATTGAGTATATACCGTAAAAATTCTTATTTTGTTTGTTATACTGCTGTTTTGTTTTTTTAATATAATTTTGCAACGTAGACAAATTTTCCTCATTTTTGTTCATTTGCGCTTGTCTGCGTATATGTTTAAGACGTTCCTCAGTCGGAATTCGTGCAAATAAATTCTATCCTCCTTGGAACCCTTGTTGATACAGCTACATGTATGTGCAAGTGTTATTTTTTTCTGATGCTATACTATTGCTTTTAAATTCCAATATTTTGGGTACATGAAAAAATGATGCTTCATATCTGGAATTAGGGTGTCTAGAATCTTTGCTATATTTTAGAATTCTGGCTATGTATAGCAATGAGCTGCAAGCTGCATGTCTGCATTAGTTTTCTGATATAGAGTCTTGGGTGGTTCTTATAATATTGACTTACCTATTAGTTATAAACGTTTATAGCAATCCCGACCTTCACACATGCGCGTTCGCTCGCAGTGCTTTCTACGTATAAAGAAAATATAAGAAATAAAAAAGTTGAGATGAGAATGTTAGTGGAGAAATCAATTGTCCCCAACTAACTGCATTAACAAAGCAAAATCCTACTCTGTCAAAGGATTCTTTGTGCTGATACCGTAATATGCATTTGTATGCCGCCTGACATGCGGTCTTTATGTAGGTTTATCTATTTAATTATGTAAGTTTTTCCCTCATCTATGATAATTTGCTCAATAAATTTAATGATAGACAGTTTTGCCCCAGAAAATTTAGTTTTAGCACGTTTGTTATGTCTACTTTTCTTTGTTTTTCATCTGACTTCGTGATATGGCAAAGCTTTGCGTGTTCAATTAAGAACAAATTAGGTGTGGGGAGACCATGTTTTGTTTTGTTTTTTAAGTCTTTAATGATTTCCTTTTTTAATATTTTTTCCATTCATTTACCACTATTTACATAGGTATGACCTGGAAAGCTGTTATGACTTTGTCCAAATTGATTTTTTATTTTTTTATTTTTTAGAGATACTTTTGTTATGATGATATGGCCTTTGAAATTTTATGTAAAAGGTATTGATTTTGAGTCGTTTTCTATCAGTACTCCAATTGTTCTAGGTCTATGAGGATTTGAGTTTCTTCTTATGGTCCTGTGTTGCTGTTGGCTTTAAATAAAAAATAAATTTTCTTTCTAATCCTGTCCATATTCTCACTCCTTAATTATGGGTTAAAGATTAGAAAAATACGGTCTAGATACGTCTGTATTGCATTTCGGTGAAAATCACCCTTAAAATTTCCATGTTAATGATGAATAGAGCCCGTTTCGTACGGAGGACCTGAAAACATCTTATTCTGAGGCTAGGGTTTGAACCTAGCGTCCGAAGAGCGTCTATCAAGACACATTCTCAATCTTTCTTTAAATCTTACGGTTTTGAGTATTCTATAAACACCAGTTGGTTATTTACTAGCTGATCTGTATAGATAGGAGGGATATTAAACAATATTTATGTGCTTTCTTTTTAAAAACTATTTACACTATGCTTGAAAACCACTTAAATGGTCCCATATAATTCAAGCCAAGGAAAAGAAAGACAACATGGAAAATTAAGCAAAAATCATTATAACCCAAATTTTGTATCGGTAGTTATAGGTCCACCTTTCCATAAACTGGTCAGAGAAATTAGGAGAAACGGGAATCGCATGGTATTTTCAAAGCTTGGCGGTCAACCAACCAATTATTCCTGGATTCCTGACCCTCACAGAGTGAAATTGGGATGTGGTGTTCCCCGATTGGCGTTCGTGTTGATCATTTACTTATTGTTTTTTAATTGTTCTTATATATATATATATATATATATATATATATATATATATATATATATATATATATATATATATATATAATATATATATATATATATATATATATATATATATATATATATATATATATATATATATATATATATATATATATATATATATATATATATATATACAATGTTTGTGTGAAAATCTATGGTGAATAAATGAAATGGAGGAAGACAGTGAAGATGATTCAAGAATAACTGTTGGCAAGATCATTATGGTATTGGATGACGTATTTGGGAAGTGTTGTAAACCTTTTATGTACACATCTTATATCAGATACACTATACGCCGGAGGAAATGTCGTACTCCTTTATGTTCGCTGACGGTATTATCCCAAAAACTCCTTAGGTTCTTCTCCGTACGTTAGTCCAGGGGTATTGGTAATGTTTAATGACGGTGCTGTGTCTCATTTTACATAGCATATGTAAGAAGTTTCGCCACAATGAAAGTTTTAGATATGATTTTTTTTTTTTTTTTTTTTTTTTTTGGTGTATTTTAATTGTAAAAGAGTAGAATGACTCTTACAGTTTCAAGGTCATTTATATTAATCTGAAGCCCGCCTAATCCATCTTAAGCGATACAAAGGATTGCTTTAATCTGAAAGGTGTGATGCCTGAATAGTTTCTGATACTGTACCGAATAAACTTTTTTGTTTTTTATAAGAGAGATAGCTTATAGTAATATAATTAAATTCCAACCAGTGCCAAAAAACAGTCAGTAGAATGTACAAGCTCTTCGTCCTATTATGAAATATATATTTGTTTTTAAACAGAACGAAAACATGCAATTTTACAGTACGCGTTTACAAACACCAATACTAAAAGTAAATTGTAAAAAAGACGTAGGTTTAAAATGGAAATTCCTTCTCTGTGAATGAGCAGGCAAAGTGATGACCTGATAGAATATTCGTGTCCATTTACCTTAGTCTTTATCAGGTTGCATACGTGAACGATACGTGTAGAACATTCGTAACAACCACGGCCTTGCATTCCCATTGATGCAGTTACGTGTAGTTAAGGCCGCGTACGTCTACAGTACATCATGCTCAGCATACTTATGTTCAAGTTGGCAAACATCAGAATGACAAATTTGTTTGTACAGTCTTTTTTGTTTTGTAGCCCAAGTAACATTTTTGGTACTGTAAAATAGTAAGTTTTTATTTGTTCATTTTAAGACAATATTTATTTTTATTTTTCCCTTAATGCAAATATCCTTCCAGCTTGAAATCATTTCTACTTCGTCCTAACGTCTCAATGTTTTGATTATTACTCTAGATTGCGTTCCTTCATAACTCTCCGAGTTTATGCCATAATTGGTAAAGGGGAATCTATGTACGTTAAATCCATTGACCGAACCTGGTTTTGCCAACAATGCCTGTCATGTCTCTTCACTGTATGAATAAAAGTATTCAAGAAGCAGACAAATGTTAAGAATGTCGAAACTATATCTGTTATCTACACTATGAATATTTATGGGAAACTTTTTATAATCAACTGAATTCTTGACCAAGTGTATTGCCATCTAAATCGAAATTGATTTCTATCATATAACATCTTGGCATTGTCAAAGTTCATGTTATTCGTCTGCTTATGGTAATTTAGTGGTTAAGTCTCATTAAGATATAAAGGTCTGATACGTGTTGATTTTGTGATGTCAGAGATCATATTCCCCTGCTTGTAGTATTTAATGGCTTTAGTCTGGTTAAAATATAAGGACTTGAAACGCGTTGATTTTGTAAGAGAAGTGGACACACATATGATATATATTAGATATATGCAAGTATATATATATATATATATATATATATATATATATATATATATATATATATATATATATATATATATATATATCAGAATAATTTACGAACCAGTCGCATCCATTCTTTCACTTTCCATTGATCCAACCTTTGTGTTTTAATTTACCACCGCCATTATATTTTTGTTTACATTTTTCTCAACATTTCTCTCTTGGAAACACCTTTGAACGCACAAATTTCTTATACGGTGCCATATCTTTGTACCATCATCTACTGTCCACTTCTTTTACTAATTGTATCTTTCCATCGATAGAGATCATTGAATGCAAAACCACCATATCTCAGAACAGCTTTTGCATCAAGCAGGCCGCTTTCAAGTCTACAAAATAAACTTTGCTTACTCATTTTTTTAAATGCGGTCATACATTCTTAATAACTTCAAATACCTTCTCTTTCGATTCTATCAAGCTTTACCTATATACATTAATACCACATACAAAATATGCTCCCTTTTATTTTAATTTTTTTTTTTTCACAGAACAGTTTCACAACAAAGAATTTACTCACACGACCTCTTCTGTGTCTCAAATTTTAAATTTTTCTCTTATCAATCTTTCTGTTCTATGTTGTTCTATCTCAAACTACATCCTATGATATATGTAGGGCCCAATTTCCTTGACTATTCGAATCCTTTCCTGGTATGGCAAGTAACATTTTGCTCCCACAATTATTACAGCACCCTTTATCCTTATACAGTTTAAAGAGTTATTACTCTTCCATTCCCATACCTACCCTGATCGGAAATTCTTTCAACTTTCCAATGTTTGAGAATTTTATGTCTTCCATTAAAGTAACGATGAAATCTTTACCTCAACTACGTAGTTTAGATTTATTTTTACTCAATTTTCTTACCATAAACAATGAAAAGGTTAAACCTATGTTCATTCAAGTCGCCAGTGGGTAAAAGTGAAGTTTCTGGGGTATAATAATGGCTTACGAGCACTGGGTACACTGACTAAATGCTAAGTTTTCTATTATTGTTCACTTGGACAAATATAACCAGGGTTTTAAGTATAGCCTAGTTGAGTAAATGTATATGTAAAACATAGTGGTGACCCTTCTTCAGCATTCAGTTTTCCTTTCGTATGCACAGACATATATAAAGGGAATTGGTAGACAGCGCAGACTCGCATCCATAGACAAGTCTCAACAACCATAAGGCCTATGAAGGTCTCGAAACGTCCCCTTGGGCACTATTTTTTTTTTTTTTTTTTAAGTCATCCTGAGACCTCTTAGGAGTTTTAATGGAACGCCATCTTCCCGAAGGACATTCGATTCTTTGATCTGTGTCAGCATCCAGACCTGACATCAAACAGTTATTTCTTTTATCTTTAATTTTGTTTCTTTCAAACCTTACTTTATCATTCAACTTTCGAATGAATCTACGTTGTCTGGGTCCTTGGAAATGGGAAAGCTATATAGGGGATTGCCTTCCAACAAATGTTGGATATGAAATATTAATTCTCTCTCTCTCTCTCTCTCTCTCTCTCTCTCTCTCTCTCTCTCTCTCTCTCTCTCTCTCTCTCTCTCTCCCCTAACCAGTTCAGTTCTTACATTTTCAGTATCATCTCCAAACTCCGGTTTTAATTTAGAGATTCTTTTCTCATCATCGTGATTAGGCCTAGCCAGTATATCTTTATAGCAGACCCGGTACTACAAAGGCCTTTTCCTTTTAGTTTTTGGTTCGGCCGCTGTTGTTCCTTATTGTGCTATTTTATTTCTGCTATTGTTGATATAGCTTTTTCTTGGTATTTAATAATTTTTATTCCTCTGTGTTAAATTGTGATTTAGTCATTTTATCTCTTGTCTTTTTACAAGGCTTGTGGTTACCGTGATCCAGTTTATTTTATTTTGTTCAACACGATTCAAGTATTTTTTATTTTCGTTTGATAAGTATTTTTATTTTGTTTTGTCTATATTGTTTTTCATTTCTTATCACTATATTGGAAGTTCATCTCTTTATTAGAGTTTACTAAATCTGTTGTTCCCGTGGCAAAGCGCTTGCCACCTCACAGTGTAGTATAAAAATCTCATCGAGGAAGCCTTCGCTTGGGAACCACATTTCACCGTAATGATATTCGCAACGCCCCCCCCCCCCCCTTCCTTCTCTACCTTACCCCCAATTCTCCATTTACAGCTATAAATTTCCACAAGTAAACACCCCACACTGCTTTCAAACTTTGTAAACCCAGTCCTCAATACTCGAGTCTCGATCTCCCTTTTCCACAATCTCTTCGTTTTTCCATCTCCATGTAAAACTCTCACAGGAAACACCCAATATCTCTCGGAAGCCTTGTCACCCCACTTTGACAACTCCATGCCTGTCCATTTTTTTCTTGGTTTCCATTGCCTTATTAAACCTTCCCAGGAAGCACCCGACTGCACATCACTTTTAACCTCCACATCTGTGTTTGTCATTCATCCCGCTGCAGTCTCTTTGTTTTCACATTTAGCTTTTAAGCCTTTTAGTCATTTTTGACAACTTATTTTACTCCTTCCCCTAGCCACCCTTCTGGTTTGAGCTTTAATTTTTGCGTTTTCTCCTTTTTCGGAAGACTGACGGAGAGCAAAAAACGGAAGAAAATGGGATTTTGGGTTCTAACCCCCAAGGAAAAGATGTACTTGTAATCCGGGATTATTCGTGATTTCCCAAGACGCCAAGTGATTATAGTCACGAGGGGTTGCAAGTCTGTCTTTTTATCATCGTCAGTTCAAAGTGCTGTAGTCTTTCCTGATTCTTTCATCGAGTGAGAAGACTACATAGATCGGTATATATATATATATATATATATATATATATATATATATATATATATATATATATATATATATATATATATATATATATATATATATATATATATTATATATATATATTTGCGTGTATATACAGTATATATACATACATATACATATATATATATATATATATATATATATATATATATATATATATATATATATATTGAGTGTTATAGTAAAGCAAGAAGTTATGTGAGGATTCTAAGTATATGTACAGGGATCAATTTTTATGTTGCTTTGCATTCCACATACAAATAACATGTACAAATTGTATGGAAAAAATATCCAAATGTACATGCGCCGTCAAACCTTCGTTTCTTATAGCTACATTCAACAATCGTTTCCAAACTTGCAAACTGATACTTTATATTTTTCTCTTTTCGTGATGTTCTTGATTCTCCTCTGTTCCTCATCTTCCTCTCATTAGAAAGTCTGCTATTCAACAGTTACTTCTAATCTCAGGCCTCTCATATTTTATCTCTTTCTCGAAATCTTTCTCAACTATATCTATCATAACCTTTTCCTATTTTTTCATCCCATTTTCCAATTCTTTCTATGCATTTCCCTTTTGCTATCACTAGTTCCTCTTTTCTCTCCTTGTTTTCCTCCTCTACCTTGCTGATGATTTATACCCATCATTGTTTTACTTTGAGGAAGGCGAAGGATTCCCACTTCTCCTTTTCCCTGTTATCTGGTTGATCTTATTAAGGAAGGATAATTGGGAGGTCTTCCCTGTGTGTCTGCGCGGTGCTTATGTGCGCGTTTGGCCCTTAAGGCTGCTACTTGCCGTCTGATTTATTTAGTTGGCTTCGTAAGATTTTTGTTTTAGGGCTGTCCACACGATCTCATAGCCTTTCTGGTACATACAGACTTGTTTTGATAAGACCGTAGACGAGAATGGTATGTATTTTTTTTAATTCATTTATCATTATATTGCTTTATTTTTGTTGAATATTGCTTTTATCCTGTAGAGTATCAGTGCCCTTTCTTTTTTCTTAAATAAAGTCTTGCCATTTGAATTGCAGAGGATTTTGAATTTATATACGATTTTAGTAAGAACATCAATATTTTTATGTGATGTAACCCATTCCTTCTAGAATTGGGAATTGTTTCTAATATGCTATCGTTGAATGACAGTCGTTGTATGCTGAATTATGTCAAATTTTTTTAAGTACCTCTCACTCTTTTTGAGCAAGAAAAGGTTTGCAATGCTACTAGGATTTTATGTAAGGAGGGGTTGTTAACGGTGAACATTTCTGCGTGGCACAGGATTGATACCTTATATTTTTTTGCGTCCGCAATGATTATGATTTATAATTTCTTTTAAGTTCGATCTTTTTTAAATAGTTGTTGAGAATTTAAATCGTAAAGAACTTGAAAAATCATTTGAACAGAAAGCTACGAGAGTTATTGGAAATTTAGTTGTGAGGGGGGATTTTTAAGTATAAAAAAATTAGTAACGGTGAATGTTAGGGTTGATGTTATAAAAGTCAGAAAATTTTACATCTCACTGAAGATGTTATCACTGTCTTTAAATTACTAAGTTTCTCAGACTTTATGGAATTTTTTGGCATCAACTTTCAAATGGGGTTATTTATCGTTTATGATTAAAGAACTCCTAAGATTTAAAGGATTTATTATTCAATTTTCCTTATTTAAAGGCTATAAGGCTTTTTCATTTCCATTTGTAAGCCAGGTCTTGTTAGGTAACATTATACCAAGGTGTATACTCTGCAACATTTTTATTTAGCTTTGAGGATGCGGTATTTTTTTTTTATTATTATTATTCTTTGTATACTTATGTATATATGGACACTGTAAATCGTATACTAGTATGCACAACCCATGAGAGACCGAGTAGTTATACGTGTGGCACTGCCGCCGATCGTGAATGGAAAGATTTCATATATATATATATATATATATATATATATATATATATATATATATATATATATATATTATGTCTATATATATATATATATATATATATATATATATATATATATATATATATATATATATGTATATATATGTATATGTATACATATATATGTATATATATATATATATATATATATATATATATATATATATATATGTATATATACACACACACATATATATATATATATATATATATATATATATATATATATATTATGTGTATATATATATATATATATATATATATATGTATATATATGTATATGTATACATATATATGTATATATATATGTATATATATACACACATATATATATATATATATATATATATATATATATATATATATATATATATATATATATATATATATATATATATATATATAATGGATGTGCATAATCATTTATGCAGATAATGATAAACGGACTTGAATTGTTTTTCATTTTGCTAAGCCCAAAGACTTTCTCATCTTCTACAGTAGTTATGGAATTGCCGTAAAATAATCGTGATGTCATCTCATTTCAGTAATGTTCATGTTCCTGAACTTTTTTTTTCAAAGTAGAATTTGAATCGCTGTTGTTAATTTCATCATTAATAATCTAGTACCAATTACTATTATTGCCTTTGCCATTTGTCTCGTTCATTGTATACTGATGAATAAAAACTACCCAATTCTCCAGAGTATAGCGAAATAGAATCTGTCGAGGACGTTGCAGCTCATTTTTCTTATAAAGGGTCCGAGCGGTCTCGATAGCTCTGTCTGGGGGACCTTCGGTGAAAAGACCTGGGCGTGGACAAGTTAATTTTGTGGGCGGCCACCCAATTGGTATTCATCGGCTACGCCTTCTGCCCACGTGAGAGTATTCCCGAAATCTCGGCCTCTGTGCACTCGATAGGAGAGGTTGGTTATGGTTATATTAGGATGAAGTTCTATGGATATTATTTCTTACTCCTTATTTGTTTGTATATATGAAGAATTTTTGTTACATTTCATTTTAAGCTTTAAATTATATTATGTAGTCTTGATACAAAAGATAAAAGATAATAATTTTGAAGTTTCAATACACATTCTTTCAATGTTATATCATTTGGAATTTTTCGTACTTTGATGTCTGTTTGTTTTGTTTATTTTTGTAAGGTTTATAAGTTTTGATCAATTTCTTTGACGTTACTAGGCTAAAGTTTAAGAGGATCCAGGAACCCTGAAAAATTAATGATTAAGGAAATGCAAAATTTAGCGTTATTGATTATTTGGAGATTAAGGAAAATGGAAACAGTTGAAAACTCACCACTTAAGGAGTTTACTTCTTGCCCTTCCCTTGGGAGAGAGGAGGCTAAATACGAAGAATTCTCTGGTGGGACAAGTCTGTATCCCTGACAGCTTTTTTGGGAAACCCAGAACTAACCAGTGCCGGGAAACTGACTGACTAATGGTAATATTGATCGTAATTCAGCAAGTTACGGGTGACAAATTTCTGCATTGCAGATAAACATTTCCAAAAATATAGAAATCATTCAGAGACACTGGGTAAATTTGTTTTGTGATATCCCATTGTAAGGGTTAAAATCTGTTATTCCCTATATTGTGCCGTTTGTGTTATCGTAATGAGTAGGCCTACTTGTGAGGTTTTCATCTCACTCGAGTTTCCGATAACTTATGCCATGAATCGTTTTGGTGTTTTTCGTATTAGGAATTTTTCATCATAATTTTTATGGCCATAAATTATGCAATTGTATACTCATTCTCAAAGTAAGACAAAAGATGTCAGTCGCGTTACAAATAAAGAATATTTCACGTCCGTTTTTTCCTTGTAGCACTTGTTTTCCGGCATCTTCTTCATTTTCTTTTCCATTCTTGCTTTCAATTTTGTCCCAAGGAACAGCCATCTTCTGACGTCTTCATTGAACAAGAGAAGTCGACGAGAGAAACGACGGCTTGATTAGTTCGGCCCCGGAATACCTGATGAACCCTGACTTCATCGGCAGCGGTGGAAACGCTTCAATTCAGTTTGCATCTTCTTTTAGTCGTCTCGGTCTCTTCTTTACCTTCTTCTGAAAGTTTTTCTTACTAGCTATTGTACGGTTTCTTATTTTTCTAGACATCTTGAAGTTATATTTCTGTTTTTTTTTTTTCCTTTTCTCTAAATAATTTTTGTCAGTTGTATGGTTATTCATTTATATTTCCTCTCCCTTCTTGAAGTTTCATTATCATCGTCAAATATCGATCTTTCCCTCAAGATAGTAAGTTGTCTTTTGATTATTGAAGTTCCCTCACCAATTGGATTTAGCCGGTTTACTTGCCTTGAGAGTCATTTTTATTATTCCCCTCAATAAAGGATGCCAGAAAACTTAAAATCAATCAATCAATCAATCCCCTCAATAAAGGGGTTCGATTGATTAGGAGTTTTAGGACTTAATTTGGGGTTGTTTGTAACATATGCAAAGACGCACGAAATTTGGTGTAGAGGTGCGTTATAAGTATGGTTATGCATACAGAAATAAGATAATGAATTACAATGGTACCAACATGCAACTTATTCTGCTGTCACCAGCATTGGCCATTCTTCACGTATTTATACATTTAAGTTCTTAGCTCTCCTCGTTTCATCAAAATTCTCTATCTCTATTACGTTTGCTCCGTTTAAGTGAGTTTGGATGGTGTTCAATATTTTGTTTGTTGTGTTTATTGTAATTTTATGCATATACATAAAGCAGTGCTTACTTTAGGGGGCATGTGATTCAATTTAGATTTTGATTCATATGTTCATTTTATGAACCAATTTCACATAATTTTACTTTCCACAAGAGTTTGGGCTTTACTTCCAATATACGGTATTAATTGAATATTATAATTATTGAAAGTTAGATTTTGAAATTTTTCAAATTTTTACTTTCACCAATGGTTATAAATAAAAGATATCACAGGGTATTTGGTTCATATCTTTCGGGTGCGGTTTGGTTTGGTGATTCAACTCTTCATGATTCGCTGCATTTGGATCCTTGTAGAATATGTCTGAGAACGTTGCAGATTCAGGGAAATGGAATGTCTCATCTGCTAGCCTTTCAGCGAGATGAGACGTGAACATGGGAAATCATGGAAAGATTGGTTTCCCGTGTTAGTCGTAATATCTTCATATTTACGAAGAATAAGGGTGTGTCATTTCGAGAAAAGCTTATTATTAGTATATCCGATTAGTAACAAAGTTTTGCAATGTACATTTTTTATAAAAGAATATTACTACTACTACTACTACTACTACTACTACTTCTACTACTACTACTAGTTAAACTACAATCATAGTTGGAAAAACATGCTTTAGGCCCAAGGGCTCCAGCAAGGAATGAAACAAGGAAAGAAATAAAGCATAAGAGAATTAATGAAAACCTGAAATAAAGTATTTTAATAACAGTAACAGCATTAAAATAGACCTTTCAAATATAAACTATAAAAGCTTGAAAAAACAAGAGGAAGATAAATAAGATAGAATATTGTGCATTGAATTTAGTCCGACAAGTACGCCGCTTTTAACGACACTTGAAACAGCCTGAAGTTTATGGTTACACTTTGGGAAAAAGAGACATTCAGAATATGAAGGTTGAAGTATGGGATTGGTAAGTATGTCGGTACTGCTTTTGCATATAAAATGTAACCATATTTACCTGAGCATTTTTTTTATTTGGAAACGTAGTTTTTGGCTTTATCGAAGTAAACCTTGGCACATTATTAACGACAGCAATGAATTATGATGAGTTTAAACTTTACTAAGTTTCATTCGAAGATCGTGCATCAAAGGGACTATGTGACCCATAAAATTTGTTTGAGAAGGGCACCTTATAGAAAAGTAGCATATATTGCGGCTTTAGCTTCTCAATAGCAGTATGGTTTTTGTTTAACAATATTTTCGTTTTCTTGAAAATTTAGTAAGAAATAAGTCGTTTGATAATGGAAAAAGAATACGTCATAACTCTTCTAGTATGATTTAGTTGTGTAGTTTTGTTTGTCTTGCTGATAATCATAGACTCATATTTTATTTGTTTGCTTATGTACTATTTTGATTGTGGATGGTTTATGTTAAGCGTTTTAGTTTGTAAGAAATATAGTATTAAGCTTATGTTTGGTTTTTATGTCCTTTTTGTCTAAGAGTCCAGTTTATGATAACGTAAGAGGAAAGTTTGTGTTGCGGAGACAATTGTCTGTTTAGTGTGATCAAGGGTGGGGTGGGGGGGGGTTGCAACATCCCGCCACAATCTGACCGAATTTTGGTGTTTCAACTAAACTGAAGAGCAAATATCGTTGTCTCTATCTTTACTGTAAGAGAGAGGGATAAATATCCATCCCATAATAATGGATTATGATATCATTAACCTTTTGTATAGATTGAATTAAAAAAAAAAAAAGTGTTGTTTTCCGTCGGCCCAATTCATGCAAGTTGAAACTAATGAGGAAAAATTGCGGTTGTTTTATGTCTGTAAATAGTACGCAATTTTCATCTTTTTTAATGCCTTTTTAGTTAACGTAATGTATTGTTTTATTTTCATAGAACGGTTCAAGGATTTGAAGGAATTTTTATGCAATTTGTTTGTCAAATACTGTCAATCGATTTTTACTTTTTATTTTCTGAAGTATGGTTTTTTAAATTCATGGACTGCGTTACAAATGAAATATGTTTTCTCTGTATATTTTTAATTTAATGTTTACTTCCTTTAGTCACAGTGTGATGTCATCATTTCTGTATCAGAACACCGATATATAGTGACTTTGATAAATTATAATGCGATAGTTTTCTTGTTAAGAATAGACATGAAACGTAAGGTATTCCAAATAACATTTACGAGTGCTTTTTATGTTATATCTTGGTTGTTGTAAAAAAAAGATTTAGATGATTTTTACTGACCACAGTTTTACAGGGTAGCCATTGTTGTTTTTTATTTATTTGTATCGAATGTTTGTAAACAGGAAGTCACCTTTTGAAATTACAGGGGACCATGGAAATTGGTTCTAATTATGAGTGTTTTTCCCTGATATGATTTACCAAAGCAGTATTTGAGTTATTAATGACTATTTTGATGAGCATATATCCTAAGGTATTTGTTAACAATTTACAACAAAGAATCTGAAATTTTTCGCCATAATTACGTCATGCTGTGAAATTTACTTTCATTAAATTACATCGTTCGTTAAAGAAATAATAAAAAAAAACACATCTCACCTGAAAAGTATTATAAAGCACCGATGGTTACGTCAAATTATTCTTAACATTATTTATATTTTAACCATAGATAAATGTTATTTTTGGACAAGACTTAATATTATCTCGTGGTAGCCAATTGAAAACGTCCCTGACTAGCGATTTGTTGGACTGGGGTTTGATACCCACTCAAGCTCCATAGTTTTTTGTAGTATTTACAACCTCACCATCTTTGTGAGCGTGGCATGAAGGGTTTGGGGGGAACCTATAAGTTTACCTGCGGAGTCATCAGCAGCCATTGCCTAGGCCTCTCTGGTCGTAGCTTCATGCTAATATGTATATATGGTCAGTTGCTAGAGCACTGTTACTGTTCCTTGTTGTTTTTGTATGCATCTTAATGTTTATGAAAAATTGTGATGTACATAAATAATTTTTCAGGGTGGGAAAGCTCCTCAAAGAATTTTTACTCTTCATTTCACCTCCATCATCACTTCCAAAGCTAATACATATATTTTATACATGTATTTTTTTTTTCAATTATTTCATAATCGGACTAACGGCCTAGGGATATTCAATCCTTTGTATGTTTTGTAATCAGCTGTTACTCTTTACTATATTTTTGAGAGCGAGGCAAATTCTAAATTTTCAGATTTTTTTTTTTTCACAAATAGTGTGTATCGGCGTTGATGATCATGTTTATAGCGAGTTTTGTTTGTTGGTGATACGAGGTCATGTTGTTTGGTGTAAACCTTTGACTAAACGTCCAAATATTAGTATACGCTTCAGACATTCCTAGAAACTTGGTGTAAACCTTTGGCTAAACGTCCAAATATTAGTATACGCTTTAGACATTCCTAGAAACTTGGTGTAAACCTTTGGCTAAACGTCCAAATATTAGTATACGCTTCAGACATTCCTAGAAACTTGGTGTAAACCTTTGGCTAAACGTCCAAATATTAGTATACGCTTCAGACATTCCTAGAAACTTGGTGTAAACCTTTGGCTAAACGTCCAAATATTAGTATACGCTTCAGACATTCCTAGAAACTTGGTGTAAACCTTTGGCTAAACGTCCAAATATTAGTATACGCTTCAGACATTCCTAGAAACTAATATCAAAGTATTTTTAGTAGGGCATAATTAGATTTAGTACCAAATAAACGAATTTGGACTATTTTTTTTTTTTTTTATAATATTTCTTTCAAATGAGGTGTCTACTTTCTTCCAATCGAGAAACTTGCTTTCATCCAAATAAGATACATACCTACTGTACTTTCTTATAAGACCACAAATCCTTTTGAAAGGAAGTTTTTGTGGT
>NC_090765.1:25433210-25438210 GCF_036898095.1 Palaemon carinicauda | reverse complement strand
TTGGCAAAGGCCCATTTTCTCCATTTTGGCGAACGTCTGTTTGGCGGCTGCCAGTCGTTCCGGTGCCAGACGTCTGAATTTTTTCGAAGACTGGGGGTCCCGTCGTCTTGATATGGTGATAAATACCGTGCTTGGCAGGAACCGTGGGCGTTTGGCGAAGTTCTGGACGGAAAACTTCCGGGTACGACGTGAGGAGGTGGGCGTAGGCATCCGTGGGAGCGCTGATGTGGAGAGCGAGGTTAGAGGGGGCGGGTTGAAGAGGTGTCGACAAGTACGAGTCTGTGTTGATCAATCGTCGGTGGGCGACATCGACCAGAAGGTGGAAATGAGATAGGAAATCCGCACCGAGGATTGGCAGTGTGAGGTCAGCAACGAGAAACTTCCAATTGAATTTACCGTTTCCGAACAATAATGTGAGGTTCTCTTAACCGTAGGTGGGTATCGCAGATCCGTTGGCAGCTACCAAGCGGACGTCGGCAGATGTAGACAGACTACGTTGTGCCTTGGCAAAAGAGAACGACAAGCACCCGTGTCTACCAAAAATCACACGCCCGTTCCTGCATCCTGTAAAAAGAAAAGATTAGAAACATGGGAGGCCACCACCACAAGCGATGGCCTACTTACACATTTTTTGGCCACTGACAATCCTTGGCACATTTCTTCGCGGTTGCCCCGAATCTGAAGTGGTAGTAGCAAAACTGTGGTAGATGGGAGGTAGTAAGTGGCTGTAGAAGTCGTTCGTTGGGGCGCGAGCGATTGGTGGGTGGTGGGCGGCTTTGTCGCCGCTTAGGCACGTCACGGGGTAGGCGTGTATGTCCTACGGCATTCATGTCAGCTTCGGTTGACGTTGAATAGGCATCCTCGTCGTCAGGGGTGGAGGCGTTGATGGAGGTCTTGAAGTGGCTGTCCATAAGGGCGTCGGCTTTGGTCATCAAGTCCTTTATGGGTAAACTATCGACATCGGGTATGGCAGCGCATACAGGTTCGGGTAAACGGCGTTTCCAAAGGGCACGAAGTAGGTTCACCTCACGAGGAGAGCCGTCTGCGGCAGGTTGAAGGCGAGCGATACTGGTCAATTCCCTGAGGGCAAGCGAAGCCCTTTGGTCCCCCAACGGTTGTTGCGAGAGCTGAAAAAGCTTTGCTATACGGGTGGCTGGCGACGGCGAGTACTGCTGCAGAAGGTATGTTTTGAGGTCGTCATACGTTATTGGGGTGTCTCCTTGTTCACAAAGCCAGTCGGATATTTCTGGGAAGGTGTCCTCTGGTATCACCGCGAGAACATAATCCGCTTTGGTGGTTGAGCGAGCCATGCCCCTGATACGAAACTGGACTTCTGCATGCTGAAACCAAGCAAACGTTTCTCCGCTGGCGAACGGTGAAAGTTTCAATGGGGCGGCCGCAGCGCCAACTGCTGTAATAGAGTCCGTCTCCGTCATAGTACCAACGATGGAGGGGCGAGGGAGGTGGGAGTGGAAGGCAGTGGGAACGAGTCGACTTCCGGGGTCACCAATGTGACGGAGCCGAGTGAGGGTTGTGAACTCAAAGGCAGAATGCAATCAACGGAGTTATATTGTTATAGAACACTCTCCTTTATATACAAAACCCCAAGGCAACAGGACATAACAAGTTAACAAGACAGACAATGTTACAGAGGAAACAGCAGACATGAATTTTCATGTTCGTTTAGTGCGAGGGAAGAGCGAAGATACAAGCATAATATATGCAAAAGGAATTATGTACAATTGTGTGACACACGGTTGCGTCTCTCTCTCTCTCTCTCTCTCTCTCTCTCTCTCTCTCTCTCTCTCTCTGTGGGTGGGTGTGTGTATGTGTATGTTCAGATTTTAAGTAATATTCTTCCATTAGTTCCAACTACAAAAGGGATTTTTTTTTTCAAGTAAGTCTGCATACTGCTTAATGATAAAATCGATATAGCATGCATTTCTCTCGTGATATGGTAATCGCTTGTTTGAAGTGGCAAGAGGAGTACACTTTGTACTAATATTTCCTTTTCAGTGT
Organism: Palaemon carinicauda; assembly: GCF_036898095.1. Taxonomy (NCBI): domain Eukaryota; kingdom Metazoa; phylum Arthropoda; class Malacostraca; order Decapoda; family Palaemonidae; genus Palaemon; species Palaemon carinicauda. Next base: position 25,436,191 of record NC_090765.1, on the reverse strand, counting down.
TTAATTTTCTTTTCCTAATTACGTGGCATGAGTTCAAAATGGTAAATTTTAGGCTGGTGACCGAATTTAATTAATGAAATTTGAAGCTGAGAATTCTTGTTTGCGTTAAGTTCCAGGATTTTTTTTTTTTTTTCCAGAGCATCTCTCAATTTACCTTTCTGGATTTGAAGTAAAGGTTATTCGTCGTTTTGTCTTTTTATCCTAAGTTACTGTTGAATGTTTTTGTTACGAATAACAATAGCTTAATTACTCTTCTCTTCCATTGTTTAAAGTTTGTTATGTGAGGCTAGCATATCTTCACTATTATGTATCCTTGTTGTCTAAGAGTTTATTGTGAATTTGCTTAAAAGAGTTCTTATCTGCCGTTCATCCGGCTGTTTGTGCGATAATAAATTTTGGCTGCGACATTTTGTATTATATTTTCAAAAGCAATAGCTTGTCACAGACGTCTATCCCGCAGGTGAGATATCTGTGAACTATTGAAAGGGTCATTTTAAAAATATAGGCTGATTCACTGTCAACCTCTGCGCGTAGGTGACTCGTCACAATTGTATAAAATCTATAGAAAGTTTTATTTACTAATATTATACCGAGTATATTTGTCCAAAACTTCTTGTTAATGGATAGTATATTAGGATTCTATTTACAGCATACTGACGTATGTATATTGGATATTAGGTGCATTGTCCGCGAATATAAACTACCTACTGTCCTGACTTGGAAAAATCATGTGAACTTAGAATGCTCAGTTGAAAAAGAGGAAAAGGTAAGATCACAAAGAATTGAACCTGGGTAACAATACTGAAAATGAAGGGGCAAGAATTAAATCTATGAGGAGGATGGATGGTTTACCGAGACATTACTGTCTCTGTTAAAGTTCTGAAGACGATTAAACATCATCCAGATAGGAAGGCACTCTGACCATCCGAGGAATATTCACTTCCATGATAAATAAAAAGGTCACAGCTTTATTGGGACTTCATATATTTTCGCCTGTTAAAGTTTACATCGTAGATACTGTATTTACTTACATATACACGATTACAAAAATTATTCAAACCGATTTATAACTTTTCGACTTTACTGATGCATAAAGAAATGTTGTACAGTTGGATTACTTTGTTAGATTAAAGGATTGTCCTTACTATTATTTTTGTCTCGTTCTTCTTGGTATATAACAAACTGGTGAACTTTTATGAATATGACAGATTGGATTACTATATGTGAATTGAATTATTACTGTTTTTTTCGAGCTTCTTTTAGTGATATTTTTATTTTTATTCTTTATACAGTATAACTGATTTTATCTTTTGTAACAATAGTAATATTTTTATACTTTATATAACAGATTTTATCTTTTGGAACAACTTCTACGTTGGTGCTGTAAAGTTAACGGCAGTTCTACCAGTTGAGCACAGATGAGTTTTTTTGTTCAATTTTAATTTGGCTCTAGTGGTGATAACTTGGTCATAGATTAATGAAAGGTAGTGCACTTGGTTGCATCTTATACAATTCTTATTGGATGCGGTTGTGCATGTGGCATCATTTGATTGATATATATATATATATATATATATATATATATATATATATATATATATATATATATATATATATATATATATATATATATGTGTGTGTGTGTGTGTGTGTGTGTGTGTGTATGTATGTATACATACATATATGTGTGTTCGTGTATCTGGGATAGCGACTATAGGAAAAAGGCAAACGGTGCCGGCACGGCTTATAGTGTATTGCTGTTTATCAGTTCGCTCATACGGGAGCAAGTTATGGTATTATACAGTATACACCGCCATTTCTATGACTTTTATCTGGGCAATAATCGTAGATCTAACTCATTATCGCGATTGATCATATTTTTTTTTTTTTTTATTTATGGATAAATGATATTTTATTTTGGGTAGCCATCTTATCTTCCCTCTTGTTATAAGGCAAAAACTCTTTTATACCGCTTTTACATATTTTTGTTACGTATTATGTCATAAAATTCCTTCTTATCATATTTTTCAGTCATCTTGTTTTATTTCTTTTAAGAGACCATGGGTTTTCTGAAATTTTCATTTTGGATAGTGTCTGGATATCTATTGGGAAGGTTTGCCCGATTTCTATTTGGAAGGTTTGTCCAATATCGCATAAGCAAACTTGAAATTTTATTCGTGTATTGGTTTCAGAAACCTGCTCTATTGTGAAATCGTTTTAATTTTAGAGTGTATTCCAACTTTTTCGTTTTGGCACATTATATAAATTTGTTTGTCGCCGATGTAATTTTGCAATCTATATTGTACTGCATGCTCAGTGTAAGATGATCCTGTAGTCACCGCACTGGGTGTTTTCATAGTGTAAAATGAAATACCCATATATTAAGGATTATTGCAGAAAACGTAAACATGACATCCATTATGAAAAGTTTTCCCCTATTGCTCAAACAAACGGGTCTTTTTTTTTTTTTTTTTTTTTTTTTAGGTAGTTTCAACAATTGTTGAATAATTTGACCAGCCCAGTTCCCTTTCAGTTGTCATTTAGCTCTTATTTTACTTCTATTTACGTACATGGAGTTCCTTTTCATTTTAATGAAAATCGTTGAAAAACATTTTGTTTACATTTCCATGTTTTTTTTTTTCACATATCCTTAAATTTTCACTAGATTTTTTTTTTCATTGAATGTCGTGCATTTCTCGCATTGAATTGGTTAATTTCCGCCATATTCAGCTTTTATTTGAACTACTTTTAAAATCTTTTCATGGTTACTACCTTTCTGCTTTTTCTTCAGCCACATGTTTGGAAACAAAAAAACTGATCCATTACCATCCATGAGACCAAGAAGCATGCTATGCATATGTAGCTAAAAGGGGTGGGAAAGGCTTTATTTCATTCTTGATTACGGACTGACTGCTGGGGATAATATACTGTAGGCATACGTGATGTGATACACTTGGGAACAAATTTATTTTTGTTTTTAT
>NC_090765.1:25388210-25428210 GCF_036898095.1 Palaemon carinicauda | reverse complement strand
TACATAGTGGCTAATGTGACTTGCTTTATTTTTTACTTCACTTACGAGACCTGTTTATGAAAACCATCACTTTCCTTTTTAGCTTCTCTTTTTTTTCTCTAATTGTTTATGAGTTCTTGAAACTGTTAATTTTCTGAAATTTAGAAAAATGTTTTTGTTCAAGTCACAACCTTTGAATTTTAATTTTCTTCATGGTTGCCTTTTATCTGACTTCATTTCTTCTTACGTTTGTCTTTCAAGTATAGCTCACGTCTTTTCCATGTGATTTAATACGTTGCTTTTGTACTATAACCTACGTGGGTATATAGATTATGGAATGGTCACAGGTATATAATTGTCAGTAATTTACTGTACTCTAGTATTCGTTTTGTCCCTCTCTAGTGCTTAGAATTCAGCAGTATTTCAAATATGCCGGAATAATATCTTTATTTTGAAAAATAGCCACTAGATTAATTCCCTGATTCAAAGTTTTACTTAACTACTATATGCTTATTTAAAACTACATTACGAAAGGTGAAGAGAGGAAAATAAAATAGTGTAGATTTAGGAAAGGTAGCTGAAAGGAAACTGAAGTAGTTCCTATGAAGTTTTATCTTTATTTTAAAGACAGAGCATGAAAATACAAAATATCAATTCAGCTTTTCAAGAGAAAGGGAAAGTATTATTAAAAAACTAGGTATTTGTAACTAAACGTAACGATGTATTTTTTTTCTGATATGGCCACGCAGCCTTTGATAATTTTGGGTTTACGATCTTTAAACTGTAGTTAAAAGAAGACTGAAATCCCCCCCCCCTCTCTCTCTCTCTCTCTCTCTCTCTCTCTCTCTCTCTCTCTCTCTCTCTCTCTCTCTCACGGCATTTTTGTAAATATAGTTAGCTTCTTGGATTCTTCGTACTTTTTGTGAGCACATTTTTCTCACTTTCTCTTTTTGAGTCAAAATGGGTTTGTTTGATGGTTCGCTTTTGTTCCATTGCTGTCTATTTTTTCCGTTGTTTTCCCTTCTGTTTTTCTGTTTCATTTTCTGTATTCGTTTGTACAGATTTTAGTCAACTTTGAATTTTTTCTCATAGTTCCTTTTAGTATTAATACTGGTCTCTGGCTAAATTATTATTTTAAATTACTATAATTTAAGAATTAAATTTTAATCCAATTTTTTTTTCAGCAACGTTGAATATTACTTTTTACTCTTGAGTAATAAAATTAATCTTCTTAAAGGTGAATAGTGTATGGTTTCAGTTCCAGTTTCATCATTATAGATGCTCACCAGAACATCAGCTGGCAAGTCTCCCCCCCCCCCCTCGTGGTGCCCAATTCCTCGTCGTGGTGCCCAACCACAGCAGTGACCTCCCCAGTAAACAACTAAACCTCACGGTCCCGATCTGGTATCGATCTGTTGTCATGTAAATGATTGGCAGACACGTTACTACTGCATTAGTCAGGAGGCTATTATTATTATTATTATTATTATTATTATTACTATTATTATTATTATTATTATTATTATTATTAAGCTACAACCCTAGTTTGAAAAGCAGGATGCTATAAGCCCAGGGGCCCTAAAATGGAAAAATAGCCTATTGAGGAAAAGAAACAAGGAGAAATAAAATATTTTAAGAACAGTAACAATATTAAAATAAATATTTACTATATAAACTATAAAAAACTGTAACAAAACTAGAGGAAGAGAAATTAGATAGAATAGTGTGGCCGAGTGTACTCTCAAGCAAGATAACTCTAACCCAAGACAGAGGAAGACCATGGTACAAAGGCTATGGCACTACCCAAGACTGGAGAACAATTATTTGATTTTGGAGTGTCCTTTTCTTAGAAGAGTTGCTTACCATAGTTAAAGAGTCTCTTCTACCCTTACCAAGAGGAAAGTAGCTACTGAACAATTACAGTGCAGTAGTTAACCCCTTGGGCAAAGAAGAATTGTTTGGTAATCTCGGAGTTGTCAGGTGTATGAGGACAGAGGAGAATCTGTAAGAAATAGTACATACTATCCGTTGTATGTGTAGGCAAAAGGAAAGAACCGTAACCAGAGAGAAGGATCCAATGTAGTACTGTCTGGCCAGTCAAACGACTCCATACTCTTTAGCAGTAGTATCTCGACGGATGGCTGGTGCCCTGACGAACATACAACCTGTTGCAATGCAGAGGTTATACTAGAAAAGCAGTCTGAGAGTGCAGACCTCCACCACGGCAGCATATGTCTCGAAACCAGCTTGCCTTTCCCTGAATCAGTTAATACTTATCAGCTCTTTTCATAACAGTTTAAAATCCCTGCAAGTTTCATTACTTTACGATTCAAATTTTAAAATTGTGGCATATGGTTGATGAACGGAATTTGATCTTTTGCTTGACCATCACCTTGGACTCGGCCTTGAACTTCGACCTTAATAACTCTATACATAACGGTTTAAAATCCCCGGAAGTTTCCTTATTTTGCGGTTAAAATTGTGGTCGTATGGTTGATGACCAGAATTTGATCATTTGCTTGATCATGACCTAGGACTCGACCTTGACATTCGACATTAACATGTATTGATTGGCGTGGATTTTTATACACTCAAATATGAATCAAGTTTGAAGTCTCTGCGACATGTCCAAACGTATGGCTGATTGCATGAATTGGACAATTTCCTAGACTTACCTTGACCCTCCAAAATATAACAATTTTCAGCTTTTTACCTAACAGTCAATTCCTGCAAGTTTCATTACCCTACGATTGAAATTGTGGCAAGGAAGTTGTTCACAAATGAAAACACAAACGGGGTAAAATATAACCTCTTTGTTACATTGTTGGCGGAGGTAATAAGTGTTTTGGTTTGTCTTTTACCAAATAGCATACATGTAAAAATATATAAGTAGAGAATAAATAGATTCTTGTTTTCCTATCTCGTGTTTTAAAAAATTCTGTATCTGGAAAAGAAAGAGAGAGAGAGAGAGAGAGAGAGAGAGAGAGAGAGAGAGAGAGAGAGAGAGAGAGAGGAGAGAGAGAGAGAGAGAGATCCAAGGGTATGTAGGTAGTGACCGACCCTGTTAGGATAACAACAATTTGATTCCTTAATTTATCTCTATTGGGGATGGTCTAGTCAAGGTTGATATATCATTTTGTGAATTAAGAATACTCTTTATTTCCTCTCGTTGAAAATAGAATGCAGGTGTCCATTTCTCATCAACGCTTCTCGCAGAAGTGAACACAAGTTGGCAAAGGAAAGATAGAAAACAATTAATGTTATGGTTTTGTTACTTATGCTATTATCATTACAGAGATTTTAAATACCTTTACTTATGATGATTTGTTTGATAGAATTAGCTTATCGTGAATTATTTCTGCCTGTTTGGATGCCTTGGTTCATGCCATGGAGACCAGGGTTTCATTTGATTGAATGTTATAATTTTTTGAATGTGATTAAATGGTTGACTTTATTGGTAATAATTTTCTCTGTAAAGTTAATTGAGTTTCTATACACATTGTAATCATCTATGCAGTATCTTTCTCATTCACCATACAGTTTACCTCATAGGCACACACGCATATCTATTTACCTACCTATTGATCTATTCATACATACAGTAAATATATATATATATATATATATATATATATATATATATATATATATATATATATATATATATATATATATATATATATATATATATAACGAGGAAGAAGTAGATTGGGAGATTATAATTTTAAAAATATTTATGTATAATTGTATATGCATATGCTTTACTATCAGTTATATCTGGGGTTCATCTTCTTAAAGGTGAATAGTGTATGGTTTCAGTTCCAGTTTCATCATTATAGATGCTCACCAGAACGTCAGCTGGCAAGTCTCTCCCCCCCCCCCCTCGTGGTGCCCAATTCCTCAGCAGCCGTTACTAGTCCTCTGTAGAACAAAGGCCTCAGACATGTTCTTCTTTTGGCGTCTGTTTATTCTTTGCCAGTCCACACCCGCAAACTTTCTTTATTCGTGAATCCATCGTCTTCTCTTACTTCCCCTGCTTCTTTTACAATCTATTTGGACTCACTGTTATTCTTAATGTCCATATATTGTCTGTCATTCTCATTATATGTTTGCTCTTGTATCCATGTTGCTCTTTTTTTTCGTCTCTTAGTGTGATTTCCATATCATAATTCTTTCCATATCTCTGAGTTGTAACTAGCTTATGTTCTAAATCTTCTGTATGGCTTAAACGTTTCTGATGCATAAGTTAGGCTAATACTGGTGCGACCATCTCATTATATATTCTTCTTTTTTGAGAAAGTGGCTTTTTACTTTGATAGTTTCATTTTATATATATATATATATATATATATATATATATATATATATATATATATATATATATATATATATATATATATATATATAGGTACGTAAAATATGTATATGTATATATGGGCATGTAAGCATAAATGTGTGTATAAAGAAATATATTGTAATAAGTCAAAAGGAAATGTCCACACTATTCTATATATACTGATGGCTGGAAATCTTCAATGGGTGCTAATTGAAGTTCAATATCTTCAGATAAAGCAAGTCAGTTCTCATTACCTACTGATGCATCAGCATTTACGTAAAATTTAGCTATCAGCCATTTCGCTTGCAATTAACATTCTTAAGACAATCGAAAATAGAATGAAAGTTAAATTTGTCATTCATTTTGATTCGAGAAGTGCCAACGAAGGCCCCCCCCCCTCTCTCTCTCTCTCTCTCTCTCTCTCTCTCTCTCTCTCTCTCTCTCTCTCTCTCCTCTCTCTCTCTCTCTCTCTCTCTCTCTCTCTCTCTCTCTCTCTCCTTCCTCATGAAATTGTCGGAGGTAGAGAAGTTAGTGTCTTGATGAAATTCTATAATATAAAGTCCATGAGAATTTTACGAAGTTTGGAAACCTCTCGAAGTATTGAAATTAAACATGTCTATATGGTTGCATGTATATATATATATATATATATATATATATATATATATATATATATATATATATATATATATATATATGTATGTATATCTATATATATATATATAAATATATATATATATATATATATATATAATATATATATATATATATATATATATATATATATATATATATATATATATACGCGCGCGCGTGCGCGCGCACACACACACACACACACATATATATATATATATATATATATATATATATATATATAGTCTGTGTGAGTGTATGTATGTATGTGTGCGTGTAGATAGACAGATTGATCACCACTTCTAATTGTCATGTTTGAGAGACTTGAAATCACTGCAGATCTTATTACCATTACGTCCCAATCCCTCATTACACAGGGTAGTGATTTTCTTCGTAAAAGAAGTAGAGGAATTCCGGTTCATGCACTAGCTATCCGAACTTTTATAACAAGTTCCTTTTATATGCTAAAAGTTTGGCCTTTTTATCCGGAAGTCTCGTTGTATTATTTTAACTTAATTCCTTCTGGATGTGGAAAGCGGGACCTTTTGGGAGCGATTTCTTTACCCTGCTGTATGTGAGCAAGGCTATTGTTTGTTAGCCAGATTAGGATAAAAGGTCCGTGTTGAAATTGTACAGTAAAAAGATAAGAAATGTATGAGTTTTTGTGGTGTTGCCCATAATTGGCGAGAGTATTTAGAGTTCAAACAAATATTTATTTAACCCAAATGTTGTCGGGTTATTTTTCGAAAAATTTAATCGTAGTAACTGATATTCAATTTATAAAGGATTTTCAATCGACTTCATTTATTTTTTTCTTTTCTGCCAAGCAAATGAAGGTTTATAGGGCTTTAAGTATAACAATGATTTACGTCCAGTTAGGAGGTATGAGGAACGTTTCTTTCCATTTATAGAGCAACTAAAAGTAAGGTTTTCTCTTTCTTGGATAGATTTCAATGTAATTTTGTAGTAATTCTTTACAATGAGTGTGAGAAAGAATAATTATTTCTCATTAAGAAATTGAGTTTTGTGTTTTGTAATTCATCTCTTTCTTACATAGATTGTAACATTAACTTTTCCTTTCTTAGGGTGTTTTATTCCAGATACTGTAAAATAGATGAATGGTCTTCCTGTCATTGTTATTGGTGCCCGTTTAAGAAGGCTAGTGAAAACGCCAACTTTTCTTGCCTGTATGTTGCTATCATAGGCGAATGGTTGTTCGTTTACTTATTTCCTAATGTTTGTTACTTTTTGATGTATAGCTTCTCTTTGGCCACATTTGTTCATTCTATCTTTTAGCCTTTTGCATTAATCCATTTGAAACAAAAGTAACACAGGAAATGGAAAAATAAACCCTAGGTGATGTAAGAAAGCAGTAATGCATTACTTGAAAAGAAAAGTTGATGAAAATAAACGAGCCTTCATGCTACCAACCAAATAATAGTTGAAAAAAAAAAAGAAAAAAAATCGATGAGAGAAATATACGTATTATGTTTCAGTTCCAGTTCGGGTACTACCCCATGTAGAGCTCTCGAGTAGATACGTCAGCATCACGATTATTTTAGGATAGGTTACTTAACTGGTTCGATTTGAAATAATTGTATGGCGATGAATTATTTCACGGATCTCGTGCTACACGTTGCATTATCTTACTTTTTCAATTAACTTTTTCAATTGTCATAGAATAAGAGTAATTTGCTTTTGTGTGTTTTATTATTATGATTATTAATTAGCATGTGTTCTTATGGACTAGACATCAATGATCTAGCTTAACAAGCTTCCAAAGAATACTGACCATATGTGGGAAAAAATGAGTAAATGAAAAGGTTACAATGGGTATTAAAGAACGACAAATAGCTTTAAATTCCAATGGAAAACAAATACAAAAATGTAAATATATTTATGTGATTACAAATAACTACGAATGTGTAATTGGTAATTACAGAATTGCGCAACAAAACAACAACAACAACAACAACAAATGTAATCGTTTCTAGTCTACTGCAATACAAAGACCTTTGGCATGTCCTCAGTCATGTCTGGGTTTGGCTGTTTTCATCACCACGCTGTGAATTGGAGATGGTGGGAGACAACAGTCTAATCGCTCACAGCAAACTAAACTAGTATGTTTAGCCCTAACTAGTACAACTTTGCTAATCATGGGGATCCACGAACCCTTTCACCACATTATTGTATCCCAACTCAGAAAAGTTAATTCACCGTAGCATGGATGTAGTGGAGGGGAGTGGATTTGGGCTGATTGTATGTGTATACGGCATGTTCGGTCTGTAGGACAAAGAGCGACAGCATAATGACCTGTCTCTTGCCTTTGCTGCCCAGAGCTACCTGTAAGCCTGGAAGTTCAAACCAAGTAGCCTACTATATGAGGGAAGTCCGCGATATAAATGCTATGAGACACTTGAAGGCCGGTGTAACTAACTATCCAGTTTAATGCAACTAAATATGGTACCGGGAATAACTCGGGTGTTATCAATAGAAATTCAGATGCTCCATTTAAGTAACCATTATAGACCTAGAATAATTAGAAGTAAAGGGTGTTGAATGCCAGACCATCTTAATTAGATTAGAACTACAATTTTCTTGGCTTTTGGGGTCGTTCGAAAAAGTGTGCAGTCTACACATTGAACTGCAGCATTCTGTATGACATGAATAATGCCTATTGCTTGTATGTTGAATATATCCTTTGAACTTACTTTTTAGATTTGAATACATTGTATTTTATTTTTCCTCTGAGAAATTTTGACAACTTCTAACATTACGGAGTAAATGTCTTAAGTACCATAGCGTAAAACTATACTGGTGTTTAATAACCTAGATTAGAGAGCTTTAGTTCGCTCTCATAGCTTTTAGCTAAGAAGCTGCTTATGAAAGCACAAATGAGGCTTAATTTGACCAGTATTTCACATTGGTAGTATCAATAATGAAATGCCAAAATACTGACGGTTTGTGTTATTTTTTCCTAAAATGGAATAAAACCAAATATAATGGAAACCATTTTATAAACGGGGATAGACACAGCGATGATAAGGAAAAGCAAAGAAACGGTATTCCCTTGACAGTATTAATATAATTAGTTGAAAGTTTGTGGGAAAATTTACCGGGAGAGTTAATTAAAGTGGATTTTAACGTTCCGTCGTAACAGCTAATGGAGGTAAATATTTTGTTTGTCTACTTAGGCTGGTGGGACTTTGGGTAATGTTACTTAACTTTTTATCTATTTTGTTTTTCAAGATTTATCTTTTGAGCAAGCAATAACCTTTGCAAGGTATTATAGTGAGTATGGTTTTGATATGTAGTATAAGTTTTACTGTTGACGTCCAATTATATGAGGTAACACGCGTACACACACACTCATACACACACACACACACACACACACACACATATATATATATATATATATATATAATTTTTTCATTTTAAAACGTAAGTAGAGTTTATCTAGTATATGGTATACTTTGTACTTGTTAAGAATGTTTCTCCTTGGTGAATATAGATCCAGCATCTAAATTTATTTTTATAAAATTTTGCTCTCCGTTCAAAGAATTTTTATTTTACAACATATATAGGTGTTTTTTTTCTTATTTACAAGCCGTATACTCCAAACCTTATTTTTTATTCCCATAACTTTTACAGTCAAACTGTGTAGGATCGTTCCTAACATTATTCAAGAGTAGCTAGTGACCTATTGATGCAGTAATCACATATTGACGCATGTCGACACGAGAATAGAAATTAATCCATAAAAAAAAAACATTTTAATTTAATGTTTATTGTGCAGTAGTTTTACATCGTGCACTAATAACTTGTTGCAAAAGGAAGAATTATGTAGGAATATATTTCCTCTCTCTAAAAGCAAAAATGTGGTTTTCTAGTTCGTATATACGAATGGTACTAGATATGGAAGCGCCTATTGATTTATACTATCTTCAATATCCTGATTTACTGTAAGTCCTTTTTTTCAGACGACGTTGTCAAACCCATTTTTTTTATTCCAATTTAAAATTAGATATATTCAAATTGTATCTTTTCTCAATTTTACTTTTCCTTAACTACGTATCGTTATATGTTTAGATTTGCACTTTTAGACGTGATGCGCCTACCCTACAAAGGTTCTAGAATGCTTTAACCTTATTAAAAAAAAAAAAAAAAAAAAATCTCCGGACCAGTTTATTTGTTGCCTATGCCGGCTCTAAAGCTAGTCATGGGAGTGGGTGGGCAATAGTGTACACCATTCTAAGGTGTCCATGTGTTCAAGTACTTGAGCAGCATAGTTGCGCAACTACGTTGATTGGAAAGCCAACATTGAGCAACCATCTTAAAATGCACTAAGGTGCTGTATATGCATTGTTGTGACATGATATCATAATAGGTTCATTTACGTGTTCGAATAGATTATATCTAAAGGTACAGGAATTAAGGAATAGTTGATTTAGAAACCGAGGATATGAGATATAAAGAATTATCCTACTTCACAATCTCAAGGAATCCTTTTTGGCTTGGGTTGTGATGCTGGAAGAGCCAGCAGGCTTACCGTAAAAGCCAAACAAAATGGTGTTCGTATATCAAATGGAACAGCCAGTCATAAATATAGGATCCTATTCCGTTTATATCTGGGAGATTTTCTTCAGAAATGTGCGTGCGTGTGCCCCTCGGTGGAGTTGGTCTGCTCTCGTCCAAATGCGTCCAGAGATGCGTTCTATTTATTCAGTTCTTTCCCTTGCGGATGATAGATCCCAATTGACTTTGCCTATCATTCCAGCAAAAAAAAAAAAAAACAGATTGGGTCCAGATTTAGGATTTTCCTCTTACTGTCCATCTCTTGCTTCTGATATGAGAATCTTCCGTCATCTCACCATCAATAAACATAAGGACCAGGACGTCCATCTTCCCTTCGTTTTAGCTAAATGGAAACACAGAAGCAATTTTAAAATGAAATGTTTCATTTAAACTACTTCCCCTTACTGTAGTTATGTAGTACTTTTTACTTGTTTTCTTTCATTTAAACTACTTCCCCTTACTGTAGTTATGTAGTACTTTTTACTTGTAACTTGAAATATGTTTGGTTGGATATAGTTCGATGTAAAAGGTGTACACATTTAACTCTTTTATGAGGAGTCATGCTTTTTTATTTTTTTATTTGATTTTAATTGTTCAACGAAAACGGCTGCATCAAAGCTCATTTAGATTAAGGATCATCTGCGTTAAATATTTATGAGATCCTTCCTCGTCATGTTTTTAATACTTTGTATATTAAAGGGAAGTTTTTAGGAATTTCACTTGCAATTTTTTTATTATTATTATTTAAGGACCTTTTTCATAATGAATCGCATTAAAAATCCTGCCGTTTTAATGACAGCTCAAAATTTCCATTTCATTTGATTCGTTGAGAATCTCCTTGGGTGCTTCTAGCGATGTTCGTGTGTGCCTGAGTGACGGGTGCTTTTGAGAGTCAAAAATTGCTTGCGTGATTTCGTGCCCCTGGGAGTCACGTCCGAATTCTGGCCGCCCTATTGTGCTTGGTAGTTTGGCTCTGCATTTAGTGGAAGGAATTGAATAGACTCCCTGCCTTCCCTCCCCTTTTTGGGCTCCGAATTGTATGAGAGATTGCTTTTTTTAAAGTTCGTTCATTAAAGCGCGCACATTTTCTTCTCGAGAGAAATGGGATGCTTATGTTGAATAGGTGCGACGATTTTCATGATTCTGGGAAAGAGGTGATGGAGCCTTTATGAAAAACCGCATATTGCGTAAATATTCAAATCTCAAATAAACCCCGTTTATAATATACTAGTTTAATAGTCTAGAAATTTCTTAATTCAAATGCATCGCAATGAAGGACATTTTATTGATTCGATTTAGTCATAAAGTAACTGTTCGTTACATTCTTTTAGACCGAGTTCCATCCCCTTCACCGTTCTTCATTTCCATCCAGATTTAAATAGTTACCAGGATTGGCTTTGGTGTCACTCCTTGTAAGGGTAATAGAGGTGTTGTACATATCTCTTATTGATACCGGGATGGTCTAAGTCAACTGTCAGGTTGATTTCGACTATGAAGCAAAGATTTGATTCCAGGCCGGTGCTGAACTGCTTGCCATAAAAATTAATTTCTACTTTGGTCTGTGATCCAAAGGCAAAGTGAAATGATATTGATAGCTCTGATCGACCCAATAGGTAAAATATGAATTTTACCTGTGTGAGTGGCTCTCTCTCTCTCTCTCTCTCTCTCTCTCTCTCTCTCATATATATATATATATATATATATATATATATATATATATATATATATATTTTATATACATATATATATATATATATATATATATATATATATATATATATATATATATATATATATATATATATATATATATATGATCCAACGCATTAGACACTTCTGAAGGAGTGACGCAGTAAAGGTATATTTTTATTTTTTTCTTAGAAGTTATATGGGTAAGGTAACATTACAGAAAGTTGGACTGGTGGTTCGTAATTCGGGTGTGTTCTACGACCCACCAAACGTGAGGAGAGTGTTGTACCTCTCACCCACATGGCCACCATGGCTGATTGCTCATATATGTTTATATATTCGTCCAGAAAACCTCTTCCTGTGAATAGAAAATAAAATTTTATCTATTTGAGTATTACAGTACACATTTCAAAAATGGTTTACAGAATGCTGAACAATAGTTTTCACGGCACTTTACATTGTTTATATGTAGGCTTTGGGATTTTTATATACTGTATACATTAGCCTTATTATAATTAGGTAGTTTCAGGTTTACTAGTTCATCTCTGGAATAGAATAAGTTATCGTGCATTGTCCATTTCCTTAGTGATGTTCGATTTAGAAATTACTATTTTTTCTTATTAATGATATATTATGCTTTGTGAATAGAAAGATTTGTATTGCTGAAAGGTTTCTCTTCTCGAATTTGATTAGAAGTTCAACCACCCATCTTTAAGTTTACAACTTATCTCTGTACCACCGTTTCATCAGGAAAGTTTCTGTCAGGAAATGTGGGATGCTTCGAAGGGGAAGTTGCGAGGAAACTAGATCTGGAGTCTTACTCGCTTGAATTCAGTTGGTTACAGGTTAGACCAAACTCTCTCTCTCTCTCTCTCTCTCTCTCTCTCTCTCTCTCTCTCTCTCCTATTCGAAACTCCTTATTGCCGTTTAGTTTTCCAAAAGCTTGAAAACATAAACTTTCAACTTCTCAATCGTGAAGCACAATCTTTCAGTCTCTTGAAATCCCTTAAACCTAGTTTTCTTTCAGTATCATCAAGTTCTCAAAATGCCACTTTTCATGCCAATACAAACGGTATAATCCTTTGTTTTAAAACAATGAAGACCAATGAGAGGCTGTTTGTTTACTTTGAGGCCACTTGAGCATCCTATTTTATTCTTATGAAGGCTTTTAGACATCCCAGTTTAGTACCTTAAAAGGCTGAAGCAATGTAGCAATGTATTTTAACTTTTTTTAAACCCTGAAAAAGATTTTATTTATACAGATATATATATATATATATATATATATATATATATATATATATATATATATATATATATATATATATATATATATATATATATAGCCTAATTACTTGCTAAACTACAACCCTAGTTGGAAAAGGAGGACGGTATAAGTCCAAGGGCTCCAACAGGGAAAATAGCTCTGTGAGCAAAAGAAATACGGAAATAAATGATTTACTAGAGAAACTAAATTTTCTACGAGCAGTAACAACATTAAAATAAATATCTCCTTTATAAACTGATACAACTTCCAAATAAAGAAGAGGAAGAGAAAGAAAATAGAATATTGGGCCCGAGTGTACCCTCAATCAAGAGACCTCTACCCCAAGAAAATGGAAGACTAAGGTCACTGCCCTAGACTATAGAACAATGGCTTGATTTTGGATTATCCTTCTCCTAAATAAGCTGCTTACCATAGCTAAAGTGTCTCTTCTACCTTACCAAGAGGAAAGTTTCCACTGAAAAAATACAGCGTAGTAGTTAACCCCTTGAGAGAAGAAAAATTGTTTGGTAATCTCAGTGTTGTTAGGTGTAGGAGGACAGAGGAGAATGTGGAAAGAATAGGCCAAAGTATTTACTGTATGTGTAAGCAAAGTAAAAATGACCCGTAACCAGAGTGTATTGGCTTTAATACAATACGAAGAGAGAGGGATCCAATGTAATACTGTCTGGCTAGTCAAAGGACCCAATAACTCTAGCGGTGGTATCATATTGATTAGATGGCTGGTACCCTGGTCAACCTACTGCCTGTGTGTGTGTATAAGAGGTATATACATATACATATATATTTATTTATCTATTTATCTTGCTATCTATCTATCTATATATATATATATATATATATATATATATATGAATGATAGCTTTCAATCAAAACATTGGAAAAATATGTCTGAAATATTTAGGTCTTGGATAATTTTTCTCTTGATTAAGGTAAATCCTGAAATTCCGCCACATAACCATACTTTAATCCTGGAGACAATTAATTTCTTCGATCTCGGCAGAAGAGTTCATTCCCTTGAAAAAATTTGAAGACTATCTTTTGTGTTCAACCTCCATATATGCAAAAAAAAAAAAAAAAAAAAGTAAACATTTGAACATCTTGAAACCCGCAAATTGTTTTCTTTAAAACAATTTTAATCCTTTAAAACGCATCCATTACAACCCTTGAAATTTATCATTTATTTCTTTCATTGTGTTGATTAATCTTAAATATTAAGTATTATACAAAGTATTTTTGTTTATTATATATAAAGCAAGGTGATTGCTGTAGGTCTTTCAAGTTTTTCTTAGATATATATTCTTTATTATACTTGTTTGTTTGGTGTCTTGTTGAATTTTAATGAGTTGTCGTCATTTCATACCTTGAATCCTTTCTTGATAAAAAGCCGTAATCTTGATTAATATGACCTTTAAAGGTGACCTTTCCATCTTTATTTTTATAATTAGACGGGCCTTTAATAGAATTATCTATATCTTGAATGGTCAGATTTTAATTAAATGGCTTTTCCTAAATTGTTTATGGATGGAGGCACTCGTGTACTCCCTTTATAAACTAGTTGCTTAACCTTGGGGTTTTTTTTTTTTTTTTTTTTTTTTTTTTTTTTTTTTTCCCGATACTGTATTCCTCAAACAAGAATACATGTTTTACGAGTATCTGCTAAATGCGCAGGCATAAGTTCATGGATTATGATACCGTGCTTGTGGGCGTGTACAATCCAACACGCATTCGTTTGTAACGTTATTCATGAACTGTTTGGCATTTATTTACAGTTTTCATCAAATTCATAAATACGCTCAGTCATTTCCAAATTTCATTTCCTTTCAGGTAGAAGCAACTAAAAAGAGACAAATAGCCTCTTTCACTATCACTACACAATAAATTCTTTGTTGGAACGTAAAGCAGAAAATGCCAGAGGAAACTGTAATAAACTAAAGCCATGTGAAGCGATTACAAAATTGAGAGAGAGAGAGAGAGAGAGAGAGAGAGAGAGAGAGAGATAGAGGTTATTGTATTGTAGGCAATTTGGTGTTTCTGTCTGACGTCATTTATAAATTTTGTTGTTGTTTAATTACAATCTCATGGTTTCTGCGTGTCTTTTGTTTCTGATTCCTCTTGATTTAAAGTTATATCTCGAACGCCCATATCGTTTATTCTTAATGTCTTGTTTCTCACAGAATCTCTGACTATGGTGTTTGCTTTCTGTGTTTTTCGCACATAATTGTAGGTTATGTTACATTATCCTTTGTTTTTTGGCTCTTGTTTGGATGGATATCTCATTTTTTTCGGTTACCCCCTTTTTTCATTTCTGGTTTTAACTACTTTTTCAACGTCGGGTGTAGCTTTTTTAATCATAATAATAATAATAATAATAATAATGGTTGTCTTGTTAGTGTTTCATCCTACCGCCGCTATGTAGTTTTTTGCTGTCACTTATATTTCCACGTCCGTCCAAATCCCGATCCCATTTAAACATTTTCTCTTAGTATTTCAGTCCTCTTCCTTTTATGCATCGGCCATTATTTCTGCATTATCACTGATCTTTTTTCGCGTCCTTTTGCGATAGTCTCCAGTTCTGTCTGTGTCTTATGAATTTCTCTCTCTCATTCTCCGATTCTGGAGATTCCCTTGTCCCCGTCCCCCAATGCCCCCATTATTGGTTAGGTCAGCAGGATGGAAGAGTTGTTGGAAGGCAATATCTGATCGTCACAGACCGGAAAAGTAAGGGGGGAAATAATTGTTCTCTCTCTCTCTCTCTCTCTCTCTCTCTCTCTCTCTCTCTCTCTCAAACCGCTAGTTAGTGGATCCCTTATTTGATTCTGTCTACGGTTATCTTTTATTTTCCCTTCACTTTTTATCGGTTACTCTTACCATTTTCATAAAGACTAATCTAGAAAGGCCACCGAAAGTTTAGTTAATTCCACGTATTGCGAATGAAATTATGATGATTATTAAACAATTTTAGAAAACTTGCTCCCACTTTAGTATGTTTTCTCTGTGCAATTTAGGTTGAAAATGACAATGGGTTGTCGAGAAGAAGGATTTGGTAAGTTTTGTTGGTGATATTTGGTGTTTCATAAAAAAGGTAATCAATATCATTATGTATGTTAATGTTGGTATTGGTGTCTTAGTATCTTCGGTCACTGAATGGTGCTTATTTTCTTGTAAAATACCCCTGGAAGAAGTGACCGTCCAAGAAAGGTTAAGTTCCAAACACTTTTAGGTATTAATTTTTGGTAATAATTACATAATAAAGTTTACGTGATATTCATTCTAATAAAGTATACAAGTGTATGTTATGCATGGCCGCATACATCTCACTATAATATATATATATATATATATATAGAGAGAGAGAGAGAGAGAGAGAGAGAGAGAGAGAGAGAATTATATATATATATATATATATATATATATCCTTTTATTAGTGGGTATTCCATAACCTGGTTAAAGTGTTTGTGTATCGCCATGATCACCAAAGCTGTACTAGTCAGGGCCACGCATACTAGGTTGGTGTGCTGTGATTGATCTGAATAAAGTCTCCTACTATTACCAATCCGCGGTGCCCAACGTAGTGATGAAAATGGCCAGACCCCGTGCATGACCCAGACATGTCTGAGGCCTTTGACCTGCAGTCGACTGGAAACAGCTGTATTTTTGTTGTATACATACGCACATAGAACAGGGTGTATGTTTTTGGAACGGTAGTCAAGTTACAGTAGCAAGGACGTTTTTCTTAACAGTGAGTTGGAAGGATTTTTGTTAAATACCACTTCTTAACTTATAAAAGTGGATAATATACTTAATAGTTAACTAGCTATGGATGGTCACAACCTAGATTATAGTGGCTATACCCCGGCTCACAAGACTTGTTGAGGAGTCACCATGAACATTAACCAAAATAATCGACAAATTATTTTTTTTTAATCTCCTTCAAACATCCTTTACCGAAGTTGGATCAAGGGTATATACTGTAACCCTAGAATTACATTAGTATTTAATTATATATTTTAGCTTATAAATGCTCATTCAAAGGGTTTTATAAAGAAAGGTGTTGTGAATTAGTCAAATTTCATTGTTGTTAGAGTAATATGATGACAAAATATAATGATTATCGTAAGGAAGTTCTTAGACTATTAATGCAGCTAGGAAAGGAAATATTAGTTAGCAGTTCTTGTGAAAATTCTTTGCCACTTTTTCTGTTAATCAAGGATAGCTATTTCTTATCTGACCAAACTCAAATATAATGACCTTAGTTTGTATATAATGTTTATATACATCTTAAATCTTTCTTACAGTTGGTAAGACCAGTCGTCTTTGTATGTTTCTAGTGCTCTATATAGTTTTCTAGGTAATGCCTTGATCTTATACATCTGTGTTCCATTATTTTCGTGGCATTACACTCAGTTTATGTTGTATATAACTTCGTTTTCCTTGATAAGTTATACCTTTATATATATATATATATATATATATATATATATAAATCCTTTCCGTTTTATTCATATCTGAAGTCAGACTATGTCTAATCGTTTTCTGGGCTCATTCCCAATTCAGTTAACCTTTTTCTCTCTCTCTCTCTCTCTCTCTCTCTCTCTCTCTCTCTCATTTGATGCTACCTGCGATGTTCTTTGAAACCCAAGAAGGGTATCCGTACTCGACTTCATGAACTCGTAATGGAGTCGAATAGGCAATTGGATTTTCACCGGGGTAATATGATCCACCATTAACACGTCGTGCTCGGCCTGAAAAATAAGGAGACTGTTTAAGTAACTCCCAATGCTACTGATGCGGTTCCCGTTGCTCGGGAGCAGTTGAGCAAGTCTGGGTAGATGTTATTTCTTTTTACTTACTTGTTTACTTGTTTTGGGTTTAATTCCAACCCTCCACTGAAGTCGAGTGAACTACTTCTCGGGCGGGTCCATATTAATCATCTAACGAAACATTTTCATTATAACTTATACAATTCTTTGATTGTAGCATCTTCCAAATCATATGATCTTGTGAAAAGTAATGTCTTTAGTTTCTTCTTAAATTCAATTGCTCCCTTTAGGTCCTTCATATCAGTTGGCAGTTTATTATAATGTCTAGGCGCACAGTAGCTAAAAGCCCTTTCACCAAATTTACTATTTGTTCTTGGTTCAGATAGCCTATGTTTGTCACTCATGTGTCTTGTGTTAACATTTGTTCCTAGTTCTAGTTTATTCAGGCATTCTTTTAGATATTTTGGTTCATTTTGGTTTAGTATCTTAAACGTTAGTAAGAGTAGCTTGTATTCAATTCTCGCTTTTACCGGTAGCCAGTGTAACTTAATTAGTGCAGGGGTAATTCTTTCCCTATTGTGTAGTCCTTTTATTAATCTGGCGGCTCTGTTTTGTACTCTCTGAATTTTCTTCAGCTGATAATTTGGTAAGCCATAGAACAGTGAGTTGCAGTAATCAATTCTTGAAAATATGTGGTGATAAATGAGTATGGCCATAGATTTTTCATCTAAGTATTTACTAATAAATGCTATGTTTCTAATATGATAGTTACAATTTCTTACCATGTTATTTATATGTTCGTTCATTGTCAGTCTATCATCCATGATTACTCCAAGATTCCTGACAGATTTCTTTAGGTCAATGATCGATTGACCTATTTCAATTCTTTGGAAGCATTCGATTCTTTTTATATCTTTTTCATTTCCAAAAATAATACATTCACTTTTGTCTTCATTTTTAATATCTTGTAAATAAATGTTTTCATTTTTTATTGTGGGATGTTAGTGTACTTTGTTATTTGGAAATATCAAGAGTTGGTGTTGCCGCAAGATTTTCTCTCAAAACAGATTAATTAGTAACCTGAATGGGGCAAAATATTTTGTATTGTCTTATTTAATTCCTGTTAATTGTATACATTATTATAGTTTTTTTTTTTTTTTTTTTTACATAGGATGATAGTTTTTTTTTAACATAAACACAATTTTCTTTGGTCATGACGGCTTTTGTTGGTACTATTATTATCGTTATTATTATTTCTGTCACTATTAATGATATTATTATTATTATTATTATTATTATTATTATATTATTATTATTATTAATATTATTATTATTATATGATAACTTCTGTTCTTGTTAATATTATAATCTTTATTATTAACAGTTTTGTGACCGAATAATCTCATTTCATTTCTATAGCGATACTTTTAAACGGGTGTGTATACTTGCAGCCTCTCTTGTGAGTGAAACTCTATTCTCAAGTTCTTCATCATGGAATGTATCATTTTTATTAATCTTTTTCTTTTCATTTCTCTCACCCTCAGGTAAGACTAGAATTGCAGAGGAATCCGCTTTATCATTCATCAGGTGAGTTTCCTCCGGGCTGTCTCCAGGTGCTTCGGACGATCCCTTAGAGTCTCAGGTCTGGATGAAATTTTTTGTTGCTTGCTGTAGTGTGTTTGCTTGCATATTGTTTTGTATTGATAGAATTATTCATATATAATATATAAATGTCTACATGTACATTTTACTGTATATAATATATATATATATATATATATATATATATATATACACAAGTTTTTATATAGAAGATTAGGTCTTAGAGAAATATGTTTGGAAAGAGACTTGATTGTTGGAAATTCATTGTTTTTAAAGTAGAATTATGGTAAGTAATCTTGGGAAATAGATATGAGGAAAATGGTTCACTGATATAGTGCCATACCCTTAAAAATGCAAAATATGCATGATAAAATAGGAACAAAAGAAAAATGCATACACCCGCACATACAAACTCCTACATGCACGCAAATATATACGTATATATATATATATATATATGTGTGTGTGTGTGTGTGTGTGCGTTTGTGCATAATATTTTAGCTTTTAGTCGTTTACCCTAATACTGGTGGCTCTAGAGCAAAAAAACATCACAACAGCTACTGCCATTTTCATCCATTGTCTGCTAACTCAGTAAAATATTTACATCAGCAGTCGCTTCATATACGTACACAGAAGGCTCATCAACAGCACAATGAACTATTTACTCACACAGCGCTGCTCCATCCAATCTTGATTTAAATTAGGTACCAGATACCATTTTCCCTGAGAGGGCTAAGGTAAAAAATAGTTAACCTTCCAACTCTTTTAGATCTCTTTTTGGTGTAAGTTGGCTACTCTATGATTGGCTTCTGGCTCCAACCTACCATAGTAACGATTTGTTGTTAGTTTGTATGCTCTCTTCTGTTTTATACAGGTGTTTGGGTAATTCATTAAACAGAAAAAAACTGTTTGTTCGTGTAATGACGCACTTGAATAAACAAATTCATATACATATATGCCTTCTTCTTTCTCTACAAGCCTGTCCCTATTTTGTGTCGCTGTAATGGTTCTTCAACACTTCCATTTCCTTCGGTCCAGTGCATCTTCCTCGCTCAATGCCAACTCCCTCATGTCGTTCTTTTCCCATAAGATCCATCGCGATTTTGGTCTACCTAACCTTTTCCTACCTGGTCGTCTCATATTCATTATCTTCCTTATCGGATGGTCTCCCTCTCGTCTCGTTATATGTCCATACCATTTCAATTGTCTTTTTCTCACCTTAGTAGAAGCTGGTGCTATTTTGATAGCGCCTCTAACATGTTTGTTCTTGACTTTATCCTTTCTAGTGAGTCCACATTGCCACCTCAACATTTCCATCTCAGTTACAATAATCTTGTTCTCATCTCTCCTCTTGGTTGCCCATGTTTTGGACGAGTACAACATGGCAGGTCTCACAACCTGGTGCGCGATCTTCCGCTTTAGTTTTATTGGTCAATAAAACAAACACACACACACACACACACACACATATATATATATATATATATATATAATTCATGTTTGTGTTAAATGCTTCTGTAAAGGTTGCATTGTTTGCATAAAGAAAGAATATTAAAACTGATAGAAAAAGAGTGCTTTCGTGAATTCAAAACTTCATTGCATAGAGACTCTACTGTAGTTATCTTTTGAATAACTCTAAGGATGTAAAAATTATAAATCGTTTTATTTATTTTATCATGGCCTTTTACACCTCGTTAATGTACAAAATATAAGATTTCCTTTTTCAGAATTTCCCCAAGAAGAAATCAATCTTTTTCATGATAGTTGTTTGTTGAATCCTGCACGAGAAACCTTTCCCCCACCTGAAGCCCAGAAAAAAACAAATATCTGAAACCTCAAAAGAATATCACCAAGGCATTGTGTGGTCCTCGATATATAGTGATAGACGATCTGATCCCTGAATCTTGAATTACCTACAGCCTGTGTTTGTGGCAAGCGAGGGAGATATTCACGTTCAAAATATTTCTACCATCTCAACATTTATGACTCTCTCTCTCTCTCTCTCTCTCTCTCTCTCTCTCTCTCTCTCTCTCTTTTGTCCTTACCTATTCCTTAAGATGTTGAATTGCTTGTTTTTATCGATACATGCTAGTGAGTGTTAAATGTTCTAAAAAATGTAGTTAATTTTGATTCACGTTACACCCATTTCTCTAATATCTACCAAAGTTATTGTAGATTTTATCGTGGTACATTTATACGACACGGCTGACCTTAAGGGATATATGGTATTTGACTTGTCTGGCCCTCTCTTTGATCATCCCACCACAAAGGTTAAATTTCTATGTATGTTACACATATTCTATTAACGAAGCTGATGTGAAGAATATGGTCATAGTTATGTTTAGGTATAAAAGGTCAGCTAGGAATTTGCTACCCTCGGGGTATTTTTTGTAAAAAGAAAAACTAACTCAATTAACATAAATTATTCTTCTTAAATTATTGCTAGCCTTCTTGTGAATTGATGCTTTACATCCTTATCACACTGGTATTTTGATTAAGTACCTAGTGACAAGTTGAAAGACATTTCTAGAGATTTTTTATGAATCAGTGAGATTCGACAGTAATTATTCTGTCTCTGAAAAAAAAAATGTTTCTTTATATGTATGTATGTACAG
The DNA here is from genome assembly GCF_036898095.1 of Palaemon carinicauda. Lineage (NCBI taxonomy): Eukaryota > Metazoa > Arthropoda > Malacostraca > Decapoda > Palaemonidae > Palaemon > Palaemon carinicauda. The sequence continues at coordinate 25,406,727 of NC_090765.1, read as the reverse complement.
TATATATATATATATATATATGTGTGTGTGTGTGTGTGTGTGTGTGTTTGTTTGTGTTTATTTGTGGATATATATATATATATATATATATATATGCATTTTAGAGCGTTCGACTGTTAAAAGTTTGCAGTTTCATCCCTGTGTACCTCCACTAGTCAACCCAGTTGTATGTGGGTTCCAGCGTCAGCTTGAAAGCTGTTTATGATGATGATGATTTTATTCACATGGATTTCTTATCCTTCTCCCCTAATGTGACCACTGTAGGTGGTAAATTACCTTGAATGTAATATTACACATAGATCAACAAAGACATGATATTTTGTTTTAACATATGCATATTGAAAAGCCGAGAAGTGACCTTTATATATCATTTGTAGTAAAAATTTCCTGCAAGCCGGAAACAAGAGTATGAAAACTGCTCAAAGTCGACTCCGTGACTGGCAAGAAGTGACTAGATTGTGTGAAAGACAGATATGTAACTTTTAGATAGATTTTATCTTTTGGGTGGAGTGTTTGTCCTTGCCTTGGTGGAGGTTTTCTGTTTAAAATACCGCTAGTGCTTTCATATCTTAACAATTCGCTGTTATGTTTTGAATAACCTAACCACCTTTTACTACCGCTAAAGCTAGTGCAACTACACACTCACACCCACACATACCCAAACACACACACACACATACCCAAACACACACACACACACACACACACACATATATATATATATATATATATGTGTGTGTGTGTGTGTGTGTGTGTGTGTTTGTTTGTGTGTGTGTGAGGGAGTGTGTAGTTACCCAATAGTTACCCAACAGGGAACAGATAGGTGAGGTTGGCTGAGAAAAACTCAGAAAAACTCATCATTTAACATAATGTAATCTCACATTTACGTAAAAATATATATACATATCTGTGTACATACACACACACATTATATATATATATATATATATATATATGTATGTGTGTGTGTGTGTATATATACACACACAAAGATGTTTGTCTTTATATGTGTTTTCACGTGATTGTGAGATAACATGATGTTCAAATGATGGGGAGTTTTCCCGAATCTTTTTTCCCAGGCTACCGCACCCATCTGTTCCCAGTTGGGATCACACTCAGTTTCTCCATTTGTGTCACCCTCATTATAACCCTGCCACCATGAAATTAGAGGGATCCCGTGTGAGGAAATAAATGGCTCTCCTTTGTTTGGTTATATCAGTGAACGATAATTCGCTGAATATTCCTGCAAGTGTTAAGTGTTATTTTTTTTATATAAGGTATTAATATTTTTCATGAGTTATTTCGAGGCTCCTGCATCTTATATATACTTTTCTCATATCCATACCTTTCATCTTTATTCACTTCTCAACCCATACCATTTATCCCTCCATTCCTCCAGGCTCTTCTTAATCCTCCTCTCCTCTCCCCTCCATCTTTATACCATCTCTTCTTCCTGGCGTCTTGTGTCTCCTCTTGGGACTTGAAATGTAATTCATTGGATTCTATTGGAATTAGATGAAACCTTAGAAGTGTGATGAATCTGCCCTGTACTTCTCTGAGAGAGAGAGAGAGAGAGAGAGAGAGAGAGAGAGAGAGAGAGAGAGAATGTGGGTATACATCCATATTTAGTAACACCATATAGCTCTCTCTCTCTCTCTCTCTCTCTCTCTCTCTCTCTCTCTCTCCTTTTTGAGCATTTATGTTGGCAAAAAGTTATATTCCATATGGCTACCATCCAAGCAAATGTTTTCTGCAGGGATTGCCCGTTCTCTTTTAAAAGGATATTCGTGTCTCTTGTTTAGTGTTATGAGCGTTGGAGTGTTGTGAATTGCCCAACAGAGTATATTAATTTTTTTGTATGAATTATGTCCAGGAGCAACCACTTTTTTTTTGGAATAGGTATAGATTGTTGGTGGTGACGATTTTATTTTAATTTTTAAGCATCTATATTTGGAAAACAATCAGATTTTAGCAATAAAATTTTATTCATTCAACCTGGTGTATTTATTCTATGTATCAAGTCACCGTCGTACTTATTTATGCGCATTTTTATAGCGTACTTCATAAATCTAGTAATAGTAATTTTTTTTATATCTATTGTCATTAGATTTGGGACTAGGGATTGTATATACGTTTAAGGGGGAGTATTTTATTACAGTTTATACCTAGTCATGAAATACATTCTTTTGCTAGATAATTGTATATTTTACTCTTTTTTATTATAATCTTGTCATTCTTGCTCTTTGGATGAAGCCTTAGCTATCTTGATGTCAGTAGTTTTTAATTATATATATATATATATATATATATATGTGTGTGTGTGTGTGTGTGTGTGTGTACATATATATAAAGCTCTCCAATGCCAAAGCAAAGTGAGCCTTTTTTATTTATTTGTTTCCAACTTGTAAGTTTTTATATCTGTGTCTTTCTGTGGTAAACTTTTAGCATTTTTTATTTTCGGAAATCACTTACAATTTAATTATTTTCAACCAAGCTAAGCACAAACTATCCTTGGATAAATGGATTCAGATTAATTAAATGGGAAGTTAATCCAAGATGATTAAAGGTCATTTAAAAATCGTCATAGTCTTACGGTAATGACAAATCATTAGTTGAAGTACCTTATTAGGCGTAATTGTGGATTTAATTTTGTTCCAGCTATGTTCCCTCTGCTCTGGATCTGGCGTAATAGAGCCAAATTTGTACTCTGGAATCTAGTGGGAAATGTTTAATAATGGGTAACCTATTGGAAATGTCCCTGTCTGGTAATCTGTTGGACGGGGGTTCAACCCCTCTCAAATTCGATAGATTTTAGTAGTGTTTGCAACCTTACCATCCTTGTGAGCAAGGGATGGGGATTTAGGGGAGTCAATGGGTCTACCTGTTGAGTAATGAGCAGGCATTGTCTGACCCTTCCTTGTCCTGACTTTATGGAGAGGGGTTTTGGGCGCTGTTTATTTGTAGATAGTTAGACTATAGGACATTGTTCTGTCCCTTGACTCTGCTATTCATAAGTGACTTTTAAACCTATAAACGAATTACCATAACAGTTGGTCTACAGTTCTTCATTAATATGTATCTATTGTCTTGTATAGATTCAAGTACAGTCGTTTAAGTCATGACCATATTTATCCAAAGATTTTACATAGACATGCATGGAGAAAAATCAAAACCATATGCGTGCAAGTGCAGCTCGGTAGTTCAGTTGTGTCTTATGTCTTGAAGGCCTCTTTACTATGCTACGTATTCACTGGTATTGTTTCTTATATAAGATCTTTACTTCAAGTGGTATTTAACAATTTAACGCATTCAATCTGTGGCTTGTTTTTTAAAATGATTCCATGATTAGAACAAGTTTTGGGATACTAATAAAATAAGACCTTTTATGATAGAAGAATCAAAGTATCAGAAGTATCAGCAGAAAGTTTGTTTGATTGTTGTGAATAGAATTCCAACATGATTCAAAATATGTCGAACATTCGTCCAACTCCCAATGGGTGTTCAAGTACATCATCGTTTTCTAGGGTGTTTCATTTACATTTGCTTCATATTTTCACCTTTTTAGGATGAGCGTGAATTGTTTGTAATTTACTGAGGGTTTTGTCATTTCGTGAAGACATCTTTCAAGAAACAGAAGAGTTAAATATTCTAATTTTACGACGTTTACTAGCTGATATTTTACTATTATTGCTAGTTTACTGACTGTATGGCTTGCTCTAAAGGCGTATGATTATTATTATTATTATTATTATTATTATTATTATTGTTGTTGTTGTTCTTATTATTGTTATTATAATTATTGTTATTATTATTATCATTATCATTATTCTTATATTATTATAAAGATCCGAAGTACGTACTAAAATTTAAAAGTATGGTATAAATTTTCTTTAAAAACCAAATCCCTGCAATTATGGTGTTTTACCCCTGACATTAAATTTCATATATATTTTTAAGACCTCTGGGAAAACGTGAGGTTTAAGAGATAATACGCCAGAGGAGAATAAGCGATGGAGTAATGCGGCTGAAAGTCAAAGAAAACTGGCGGAAAGCTCATGCTTTTGAAATATTACTTTACAAGTTTTTTTTTTTTTTTTTTTACTGTTTACATTATTTTCCTTTATTTTGAAACATCTGGATATATATATATATATATATATGTGTGTGTGTGTGTGTGTGTGTGTGAGTGTTTACTAAGAATTTTGTTAAATGTGGAAGATAGAAGAGACTAGGACCTGAGCTAATTGGAGTAATATTTCTTAAAGTGAATGTTAAGGCTTTGAGATAAATTAAGAGGTTAAAGATGCCAAAGACATTTAGAGGTGAGATGATACTGGGTGGTGATGAATATAGGGTTCACAGAATAAATAGAGCTCATAATCAAATCGATATCATCTTAGCTTTCTGGATTATAATAGCTTGAATAATATTAAAATAGAATTTAACTAATATTTTCCTTTATATATAGGTAACGGTAGAAGAAAAAATACTAGGAATTCGACTGATAAAGCAAGACAGATGACAAATAGATTTACAGGAAAGAAACAGTGTTGGTTTGGAATAGGAATATTGTGTGGGCCATAGTTTTACTGTGAAACAGTTCTGAGGAAAAAAATTGAGAGTAGATAAAAATATTGTAAGTGACATTCATGGACCAAGCAAAGACGGATGCCACAGAATTGACAGAGGCAGTGTGGAGGTGCTGTGGATGCATGGGGCAGAATGTAATTCTGTTGGTTGGGTCGAAAGTATTTGTGGTGTATATGGGGACGAGAGAGTAGTTATTCTGGTTTAATCGTTAACCTGAGGTCAGGGGTGTTATGTTTCCATATCTGGGACGAGAGAGTGGTTAGTCTGGTTTAATCGTTAACCTGAGGTCAGGTGTGTTGTTTCCATTTCTGTTTTAATAATTGTTACCGAAGAGATCTTAAAAGTCGTAGAAAATAGATAATAGACAGGTTGGGTGTTGATGATGAAATTGCGTTTGCAAATTGAATTTTTAATTGCGGTTTGTGGTGAGAAACTGAGTATTTTTAAAAGAAAGATTTTTTTGAGAGAAAGTGTGAGCAAGTGTATGTTGTGAGGCTGAATAAAAACCTTAGATATGGAAAATTTATTTCGATATATATATATATATATATATATATATATATATAGTGAAAAAATATTACCTGATCTGTATTGGTATTCAGTAGTGACTAACAATGTTATGTTAGGATAAAAGAATCAAATCAGAATAAATTAAGAAAGGAACTTGAAAGGCTGCGTTAAAAAAAACTAGGTAGAGACTTGAATGATTATGGTTTCAATGTATGCGGGATTCGTGTCCACTCTCCTTTATGGATATGAAGTGATGTAGAATGTGAATGAAAAATAAAAAGTTGAAGCTATTGTGAAGACGTGCGTACTTAGCATATGGGACATGGAAAGTTAATAGATCCTTAGAATAATAATGATAATTATTGCAGTGATTGTAATGATAATAATAGTTGTAGTGATAAGAAGGGCGGTAGACAGACGAGAGGATAGTTTCTTAAAGAGCGTACAATTCCGAATTGTTAACAAGGAGAATAAGAAGAGCTGGTTGAATGGAAAGGAAGGACCTTATAATGCATCACATAGGATTTAAAGTTTCCAGGGGACCATCTGTCATGTATTGTAGGACTGTGTTGCAATTTGAGGCGTCAGTCTTGATGATGATTAATTGGGACATTGTCAACAAGGTCGTCGTTACAGCAGACCCTAATAACGGGTGGGATTCCTCTGGAGATACCTCCATTCTCTTGAGTATTTTAGAGGAGATTGAGGTAAGTTGCAACTCTCTCTCTCTCTCTCTCTCTCTCTCTCTCTCTCTCTCTCTCTCTCTGTGAAATAGTGAACCATATGTCTGACTAAAATGTAGTCACATTGCTAGTTGTCAAGATTGAACATATTTTTGTCTTTAGTCTTCTCTGATCCCACCTTTTGTTGGTTGGTAATGTTTTATGATCATTGAGTATTGTTTGCCAACTGACTTGTAGCAAAGGTCTGTATGGCGAATTTCCGTAGTGTTATATATGAATAACTTATCAACTTGACCCTTTTAGTTCAAATTATAAAATCTATCTTATAATTTTATCTTATAATATGGTCGATTATAGAATCATTATTATCCTCTTTATATTCAATAATTCTTTGTTCGGTCTTTCTGGTGGTAATTAGGGCCATTGCCATATGAAATTGTGAATAAACGAAGAATAATGTAAAGATTTATTCTTATTTGTATACAGTCGGTTCTAGGAGTTATTCAGTTATTCACACAGAGAGAGAGAGAGAGAGAGAGAGAGAGAGAGAGAGAGAAATTCAACATACTAGGGAAGAGAGAGAGAGAGAGAGATTACGATTGTTTTAGAAGTGTGGATGAACTCATCGTTGAAGAGTAAGTGTACTGTTGTAGAGCCGGATTTGAAGGAGAGTTTTCCGGAAGGGGGTTTGGGGGATACAGATCCTGCGGGTATTCTTGCTCTGAGGGTGTTCTTTCTTCTTACTAATGATGATGAGGGTCTGGGAGTTTAAGCTTCCACATAAAGTTGTCGCTAACTGCTTAACCGACAAGAAAATGGTTTTTATTGCAAGGTTCCGTCATCAGCGGTGTAGCTCTGTTTTGTCTCCGGCTGTTGAAAGACGAGGTTTATGGTGATGACGATAGAGATGAGAGGGAAGGAAGCGGTAGATGTGAGGATAAGAGAAGAAAGGTATGGGTAGAAGAGGATAAGCTTAGAAGCTAATTGTCAGAGGATTAAGGATGGAAGGTAAGGATTTCTGATGGGAATTTGAAGATGGAGAAGAGTGTTTTAAATTATGAGCTTAGGTATGTTGAAACATGTTTTAATCTACATAAGGAGAAACACTTTTGTTATTATTATTATTATTAGTATTATTATTATTATTATTATTATTATTATTATTTTGTGAATAGAAGGTTATAGAAGAATTCTAAAAAATAATGAATTTACATGTTTTTGTTTTATGAAATTCCTATGGCCGCGGGTGTGTATAAATCTTTTCCATTCTTAATTTTTTTTTTTTTTTTTAATATAGAAATTGAGTATTACATAAATATATCCCCTGCTTTCTCTTTTCAATTGTATTTTTACCTAAAGCTTTGAGTAAATTAGATAATAATGGTATGTTTATTCTTATCAAGTTTAAAATGATAAAGTTCTCTTGAAACAACATCGTATGATTTCGTGTTGATAGTCGAGAAATTCATGAAATGTTTGAGGGACATTTCTGCTTGGCTTTATGAGCCCCCAAAGGGAAATGCCCGGTTGCAACCTCTGTCACTTGCTGGAACGTCAAATATTAAAGACTAGACTCATCACTTTAATAGATACAAGTAAAAGAAAATACTGAAGTAACTATAACGCCGCCCATTTCTGTCGCCCTTTTAGCTTGGAAGATAATACATCGGCTTTCGATCCCAGAAGCGGACTAGGTGCTTTTCTTGAAACCCCAGTGAAGTAATGCTTTGTCGTTAGTCGACTGATGTAGATTGCAATATATATATATATATATATATATATATATTAGAGAGAGAGAGAGAGAGAGAGAGAGAGAGAGAGAGAGAGACTTGCCTTCAAAATTATACATTTAATTGAAATCCACCAAGATATATGCATACGTGAGTAAAAGAAGACTGGAATAATTAAGCATGCATATTTCACTTTGCTTTGTGTTTTATTTCATAGTTCATTGCAATGAATGATTTATGGATGAGATTAGTAATGTATGTTATATTAATGTGTGTACGTATATTAGTATTTTCACATGGATAATTATGCAGATCTTGAATTGTTATTTGTCAAAGTTTTCTTCCTAGGGGAACCAAATTATTTCTATTTTGTATCGGGTTCCATGTGTTTTACGAGAAAGATGGTTTAGCCACATGAATTATGTTTTTGGATCGATACTTCAGCGCCAACATTGGCGAATGGCCAGGCTGGGGACCCCTACCCATCCCAGGACTGCTATGGAACGGCCTTCGTTCTTTCATTTGTTTAATTCTTCATCACGCAGCAGATGGGATTATAAGATAGCCAGGTCTGTCATTGACATTAGACACACCACTGACTTTTTTGTTTATTTCGTCGAATGATTTTTGGGGTGGTGACTTGGAGTGGCAGTTCGATATCCTTGTATGGATCGCACCCAAAGGAAATGTTGTCGAGTGGAAAAGACCTGGGCGTATCTCCAAAGATTCTCGTAGATTCTTGACTTGAACCCACAAAAAATATTTTTTTATTTGATCATGGCTTTTGGTGCATTGTTTCATTCTGGTAAAATTCCATCCGTACTCTTTCATGAAGTAAAAAATACCTGAAATAGGGAATATGGAAAACTGTAATTGGTCCCCTTTTTCTTGCCATTAGAACCTAATGATGATCAGTGCAGTTCACCTCGTTAGGAACTGATGAACAAGCACCATCAGTTATAGATGGTTGTAGTGATAAGATCAGCCCTTGTGTATTCTTCTCCTTAGCATGTCACTGTCTCTATGCGTGTTTTTTGCTTGTATATAGTCCTTGGACATTTTTTTCTTTTAATAATGATCGAGTATTGGCGTGCCTCGATTTTCCGATATTAAAATATGTCTGCGGGCTTTGGGAGGTCCACTGCGAGGTACATTTGCATGCAGAAGTCGACTTCAGGCACAATCGATATCTCCTTCATTTGGTCCTTGGCATCTGCCTGCTTTCTTCCCGCTTGCCCCTGCTCTTTCATTGTCTGGGGTTTTCCGTCGAGACCACTTATTGCTGTTTTTTTTTGTGAGAGAGAGAGAGAGAGAGAGAGAGAGAGAGAGAGAGAGAGAGAGAGAATTTGGAAAAAGTGATATAGTGAGTGCAGATTGTGAAATACCTTTGTACTAGTTATGCTTTCTAAAGCTGTATAATATCCCAAATTAATTTTTTTGTATTGTAAGCTGTTAATCACATTTGGATATCAGGCTCTCATCCGCTTGGCTGAGTACCTTCATTTTGTGTGGAAACCTTTTTTTTTTTTTATTAATTTCTAATATAATCAGTTACTCACGTATGCTTAAATTTAACTGTATGGATATTCGTTATTATTCAAATTTCTGTTTCAGGGTCTCTGTATTATGCAATTATTTTGGTCGACGTTTCTGGTAGGTGTATGATTCTAGATACAATATTATTAATTATTTGTTCATCTTTTCCATTAATTTCCATGCCTATATTTCGAACAACAAGTTCAAATCCTTTCACAGCCAGATGTTCTTATATATCTGCATTGAATAGAATCTTGGTAATATATTTGTTTGCAGACCCCCCTTTCCCATCCCTGTCACATCACTCTCTTGTGGTTATTTGTTTGCTGGAAATCCAGTTATCGGAAGAATAGTCGAGGATGTTTTTATCTCCCTTGTTCGTATCAGAAATAGCAGCGCAATCTCATATATTATGTCGGAAATATCCTTTGATCTGTCAAACCTCATTTTATCTTCGATTTATTCAACTGCCTGTCAATGTCCAGGGTTATATTTGCATTGTATGGATTTGTCATGTCTGGTCAACAAATGTGCATAAAGATTTTGCCTTTTAATTCCGTAAAAACGAAAAAATAGTATATTAAAAGCAAACGCGCACACACAAACACACACACACACACACACACACACACACATATATATATATATATATATATATTGATTTCTATCAATTTGATAGGATTGGGAAACACATCAAGGTTCTACGACGGGTGTGGGAAGTCCAGAACTAATTATGAACAATGGTGAAGGATTTTAGGTTTAGCTTGGATGATCTTCTTGTTGTTTCGCACGGTAACAGGAAAATCGTTGACTTTAAAGGATAGTTAAATTTCCCTCAGTGTAATTTTTAGACTTAACCTTTATTTAGAAGCAGAAACGGACGACTGTCCTCTGGTTAGATCTTACATTTGAAAGGGTGATCATCAGAAGTTTTACCTGGTAATGATAAATTTATTTGTGGCACAGTTGCTGGATGGGAACTCAAATGATCCTGACTGAATTTTTATCAGGATAGCCATTGTTCCCACTGATTTTAAGGGTTGTTATTTATATTTTTACTTGTATTCCCACTGAATTGAGTCTAGTAGTTAGAGGAACAAAGAAATTGTTTTGGCCTTGAAGAATTTGCAAGAGGAATTAACTTTCCACATTGCATTTTTGATAAGCGTTTTCTTCCATTTCCTCCTTTTCTAATTTTGAAGTCTTACTGCCCTGTTTCATTGGCAACCTTGTTAGTTGAACTAACTGGTTTTGGTATCTGATTTATTCTTTAATGTATAATGGCGTTATAGTGACTGTTTTCACAGGTTCCCATAATTTTGCAACGTTATCTTATCGTGAAAATTTATAGCCAATTTTATTAATGATCATTCACCCGTGCAGTCTTGTTTTTAAGTAAATTTTTACATACGTTCGCCTAGAGATTCTATATTGATTTATATAACGTATTGTGTATTCTTGAACTCTTATAAAAGGATTCTACCTACGATCAGCAAAATTTTACTTAATTGTATAACTATTCAAAATGCATCAATATTTCCTTTCTCCATGTAAACAGCCACTAGGATATACTTGCAATAACTCTGAAAGACTCGGCGTACTTGCCATTGTTTGTATATTTTATTATTTTCTATTGACAAAAAAACAGCTGAGAGTTTATGATGCCAGATTTCGGATGTCGATTTTATGCAACATTTTTCACCCGGAAGGTTGTTCTTTTGCGGTACGTTGGCGGTCTTGTTTTCCCCTCCACCTTTTTTATTGACGGCCGAAAGAATAGATGGTCTATTTTTGACATTTTGCCAGATTTAGTTTTTAAGAGTAGCTGCTCTCTCTCTCTCTCTCTCTCTCTCTCTCTCTCTCTCTCTCGTTAAAGAGTCTAGACAAATTACGTGGAATTTCGAAATTCCGTGTAGTATAGCTGCGGAAATTGTTGCGGGCAACGTATGTACTTGTTAGATGAGAACAGTCTTAATTGGCTTGTGGCGTTAAGACCTACAACTCCTGTCCTTTATAGTGTTTCGTGAAATGGGAAATACATTTTTTTATGTGTAAGTTTGTTTTTAATGTTATATGCACTATGTTTTCACATGCCATAACTATGCTTATGTTTACACAAATGAGTTTCCATTTTGGGCACAAGTATTATTGGCTATGATAGCTTCTTTCTTTCCTGAGATAGGTAAATATAAAGTTTTTTTTTTCTCCTTTTATATTAGAATTTTGAGATGCCTTACGTTTCTAGCTATATTGGTATAACCAAATAGCATAATTGTCATCTTTGTATTATGGTCAGTGTTACGATAGTTAATTTAAGTTATTGAGGTTATTGTCGTGATGAAAGTTCGAGACATATTTGTCCTGTTTCTTGATCATTGTATTTTGCTTATGATTTACATTTTTTTATCTAAACTGAAATATATATTGATCGAGTGAAAGGAAGTGTTACCCGAGACAAAACGTGGATTTTTTTTGTACATGTATATGTGTGTGGACCAGGAAAATTAGGGCTGCCTTAACTTTTAACTTTCCTAACATAAAGGTAATTGTATAGTAACCTATTATTTCCTCGTATTTCCTGGTATTATTGATGCTGGTCTCTCTCTCTCTCTCTCTCTCTCTCTCTCTCTCTCTCTGGAGAGCGAGGGCACGATCACAAAGACGTTCCTCACTCTATCCATTATTTTCTATTTTCAATCCCCTTTTTTTCCTTTTCTTTCCTCCACTCCCTAATGGGCAATGCGGGATGCGAGAAATCAATGAAGGCTGGGGTGGATGGGGTAGGGGTATCAGTAAAGAGGCCTGGGGTTACCTTCGGGAAACAAAAGAAGACTTGGTAAAAATGATGAAGTAGAACAGATGGGTTGGCTTATACACTAGGCCCATAGATTGACTGGACTTTCTCTCTCTCTCTCTCTCTCTCTCTCTCTCTCTCTCTCTGATTGAGAGATCGAAAAAGGAAATACTGAGCTCGGAGGTATATAATTAAAATACAGTGGGGAGATTGATTCCTTAGAGTTTCATCTATCATGCCATCAGTCCGCTGCTACTTGTAAGATTTACCCTTAAGGTGAGCGTATGCCCTGATTTGTATATTCACACGTAGTTACTTTGAATATTTCCATTCATGTAATTTAATTAATGTTCAAATTTTGATACAGCAACTCCTCTTTAGTTATCCTCACTTTCTACCATCCCCTGTTCTTTACCTCAACAGACTTTTTACCTTCGCCAGATGGTTTTGTTTTGATAAGGATGTATTCATTTATTTTTATGCTGTCTGTGTGTTTGTGATTCGCATAACTCCAAAACTTTTATATCGAATCTCATGAAATTGGGTGGGATGATTGGCCATGGTCCAAATACAGTTTCATTAGATTTTGGAAGTGATTGGATCAGAAGTCAAGGCCTAGGTCATGAAAAGGTAAAAAACGTCATTTTGCCATATCGTGGCCAATTTTTATCTGATTTGCAGGAAACTAGTGCCAAATTATGCATAATTCAATTTCCTATCTTGTGATATACATGATGTAGTGATGTCATTACCCTTGTTTATGTTTGTTTGTTTGTGGCTTGCATAACTCAAAACTATTCAACCAAATCTCATGAAATTTAATCGCATGATTGGCCATGATCCAATGAAAATTTGATTTAATTTTGGGAGTGATTGGGTCAAAAGTCTTTTTACTATATGATAGACAGTTTTTATCCGATTTGCATGAAACTTTCTAAAATGTTCATCTTTTAATTCCATATCTTATGATGTGGCGTTGGGGATGGTATGCGCTCTACCGAGTGCCTCTTCTAGTTTTTTACATATATTTATGCTTGTCATACCTTTATGAGGTTTCATTGTATAATACATTTTTAATTTCCCGTAGACTGTTTTCCTCTGCTTCCCCATCACTTCCCTCATCATCTGGTTTATCCTTGATTTCCACAATCGTTTATTTTCTACTAATCTCTTCTTCCACACTTTTATCCCTCCTCATATCTTAATTACTTGTTAATTGTTGAAGTGTTGCTTTACTCCGCCTCAGATCTCTCTCTCTCTCTCTCTCTCTCTCTCTCTCTTTTGGGATGCCTCAACCTGGTTCCACCGTGGCACGGTACCCTCATTGATCACTTGTCTTATCTATGCAAATGTGTAGATGCGCTCAGCATTTATGTCGCCTTTGCTAAATAAACCTTTTACGCCTCGGGAGATGCGGACCGAGATGGTGATGGAATTTGGAAATATCTGCGATGGGAAAGGAAGTAATGGCGGGATGAGGAAGGAAATGAGAGAGAGAGAGAGAGAGAGAGAGAGAGAGAGAGACTTGAGCCAATAGGTATTGTTCCTATACATATACAAAAGCATAACGTATATGCATAAAATTGATACAGGAAAGAAACTGATGAAACTTGTAAGATCGAGCAAAAGTGGTTGAAAGAGGGAAAAAAGTGAGAGCAATTGTGAACAAGAAGGTTATGAGGGTAAATGGAAATCAGGTTAATGGAGCAGTAACAATAAATGTTGATAGGAAGGGTTAAAGGATGGAAACTGTTGATTCGTATAGGTAGTTGGAATTATATATAACATATGACTATAAGGGAAGAAAAGAGGTGAACCGCAGACTTGGTGACGCAAGAGAGAATGTAGTTTACCTGGAAAGTGTATTTTGTTATCTATAAGAACCACAATTGAAATGTACGAAGGAATTATAGAGCAATATCTCCTTTATGAAATTTAAGTATAGATGTTTGAAAGAAATAAGAGGTAAACAGGTTACACTAGGGAGATTTATGTGTATTGCCGAGATTTGAAATTATAAACGTTTAGATATATAGAATTGGCCCAGAGGTTATTAGAATTAAAAGCATGTATAATCAGGAAGGTTGAGAGGAAAACCTACAATAAAAGGTGAATGGTTGTGTTGGGTAACTGAAAGGTGGAGGGGTAGGAAGGGCCAGTAATTTTTGTTTAATGTAGACTGGGATGGGGGAAAGAGTATAATTGTGATAATTGAATATGGCATGAACTTGTAATAGTGATTGTGTATGGTCCAGTAATGGAAAATAAAATCTTTTGGGAGAGTCTCAGTCTCTACCTGTCGAAGTATGAATAGCATGTAAAGGTAGTTGTGCTATTAGATTTGAATGCAAAAGTAAGTATCGGAGAAAAATAGAGCTATCGGTAGGTATGGGACTCGTTAAATATATGAGAATGAAATCTTGTGAAAATGTGTTTGGAAAGAAACTTGATTGTTAAGAATCCTGTATTTCCAAAGAATATTTACTGTACATAAAGCATATTTGGGAATTAGAAACTGGTGCAGAAAACAGTTTGTTAGATGGTGTGTTAATACAGAATATCCAAGATGGCAAAGCAGGTTCATCTATGTAATGGTGAGAAGCAAAATGGCTGTAGATATGTATGTTCATTAATTCATTAAAACAAATGTTAATTTAGACATACTTTTTAAGAGGAAGCTTGAAAAAGGTGGATGATGGAACAAGTAACGTAAGTTATCCGAGTAATAATCATAATTTTAAAAGTTGAAGGGTAAGTAAGCAGTAAGTTGTATACAAGGTCCCAATAAGAGCCCATAATAGGGTCTGTATAGAGGGCAATTGGAAAAGTGTTCAGAATATGTGGTATGGCATTTAGTTGCCGAGAGCAATTAAATCTTTTTATGATCGAAGTAAAATGTGTGTTAGCAGATGGAGGTAGGAGAACATCTATTTTTGGTCGAAGAGAAGTTGTATTTGGAATAATGTGATGCAAGTGGTCAGATAGAGAACAGTGGATGTAAGTAAAGAATATAGGACAAGAAAATGTTGAATACTGTAGAGTGTGGAATGTTTTGATAATAAAGTATTCATTGCTGTCTGGGTGCAGGAAAGAACAATTGCAGATGCTAGAAATAATTTTGGATGTTTGCAAGACGAAAAAGCTAAGATTTGACTTTTGCAGTAGTGAGGCCGTTGAAGGCTTTAAAGACCACTCATGAATTGCAGAAGCAAGGGACAGTGACATTGCCATAGCAAGCAGGACAATGCCCTAAAAACTGACCATATATACGTATGATCAGTGCCCAAGTCCCCTCTCCACCCAAGCTAGGACCAGGGATGGCCGGGCAGTGGATGCCGATGACTCAGCAGATAGACCTATAGGCTCCCCCAAACCCCCCATCCTTCGCTCATAAGGATGGTGAGGTTGCAACCACTAAAGCAGGGATTCCCAACCCTTTTAGACCCAAGGCACCTTGGTAAAGGCAATTGGAATTTTGCGGCACCCTTATTAGAAATATCACATCACATAGTCTTTACTTTTTCTTTTCAAGGTGGAATATATCAGAGAAAAGGCAAAACTAAAGAATTAAAATTTTTTCTTTATTTTTAATTTAGATAAAAAATGAACATATACATAGATATCCTCCATAACTGATTTCCTTGTAATAGATTAAAATAAAACAAAAGGAAATATATTCATAACCATTTAGAAATAATAAAATGCATAAGTACAGTTATACAAATGTTAAAAGTAATAGATTAGTAAACTGAACAACAACAACTGGAGAACACCATAATGTAATTTCACTATTAATGTGAGAGTTGCGGCTGATGTTTAGTGACTAAAGTCTGGCCATCACCAGGTAGTGATGTTACCAATAAGCCACCATTAGCCTTAGAATAGATGGGAACCTTATAGATAAAGCAGTATATAGGAGGAGATTTTTGTTGTCTTTGGAAACCATGGTATTAATGAGGGGGGTTTTTTGATCCATTCTACTATTATGAAAGCCAAATATGGATGGCGACTACAAGTAAAAGAAAAAGGATTTAAACTGTTTAAATGAATTCCTTGCATTGTATATGAAATTTAAAAAAAGTAATACGTTGTCAAATGTAGATATGTAGGTGGTAAAAAGGTTAGCACGGGTTAAAGTGGACCAGAGTATTTACAGAGGGTGTAGTTATGTGAAATAATTGGCCGTAGTATTGAAATTCAAGAATGAAGACAAAGAGTTTGATAGATGTGAATACTTTGATATTAGGGAAGTGAACAAGTTCTTGCAAGGTAAGGAATGAATACTAAAGTATTTAGGGAGTTTTGAAGCACTTCTTGGGGAGTCTTCTGGTTTTATATATGAAGCGATAGATGCTGCTGTTACAATCAGCTATTACATTTTAATGTCTTATTCTCGTAATAAATGATTTGGCAAGAAAATAGCAAAACAGTAACAGCGAAGAAAATAATAGTAAGCAAACAATAGCAATAACTATATTTAAGAATTATCATCTTTATAATTTACAAGATGGTAGCTCTTAGCTTTATAAGTCTCTATGAAGTGAAAGACAGATCCCTTTCACAGCCACCGGCCAGTCACATGCACAAAAGTCTTTTAACGTAATTACGAGGAATGCCACATTTAATTTCCTTTGGACCTCCTTACCTTTTGAAATTTGTCTAAATTTAATCTTTAATGTTAACATCAGATTGGAACCTATT
This sequence comes from Palaemon carinicauda, assembly GCF_036898095.1. Classification (NCBI taxonomy): domain Eukaryota; kingdom Metazoa; phylum Arthropoda; class Malacostraca; order Decapoda; family Palaemonidae; genus Palaemon; species Palaemon carinicauda. The sequence goes on along the minus strand of NC_090765.1, from coordinate 25,390,183 downwards.
TCTCAGTTAAATAATCCTAAAGATTTTATCATTAATAATTATCACGGTCAAATAACTTTTCCTACGGGCTGCCAACGCAATAGGTCGTGTTTTATATAAGGTAAATCAATCTAAAAGGAATTATGTGAGAGGCAGATGACGACAAAACTTTTTTTTTTAATTTTGAAGGATTTTTCAGGTCGTAGTTTCAGATATAAAAGTTGATACATAGGAACACAGCTTCTGATGATATTCGATTTTCCATGGTTTCCGTGTTATTTAGTATATCAGTAGTAAATAATAGAAGAAATTTCGCACTATCACAACTGGTGTTTAGGAAATACCTCCACAAGAGCAATGGTCACTTGAAAAAAAAAAACTAATAAAGTCTGTTGAAACACTCCTTGAATCTCCTATATATATATATATATATATATATATTGAGAGAGAGAGAGAGAGAGAGAGAGAGAGAGAGAGATTTTGTAATTGTACAAGGTGGAATAGTACGCAACAAGCACAGTTGGAGACGTTATAAGGTTACGAGAATTATCCAGAACCCTTTGTTCTGGAATACAACGACATCTACGAGTTACAAATCATTACAATATTTTCATCTTTACATTAACATTTAATATTTAAAAATAAACTTTTTATACAGGTCTTATAAAATAAAAAAGGCAAATTTAATCTACATATAACAGTTGCAGAAGTTTATTGCATAGAGGTTTCATCCGTGTTGCAGTACTCAAGTATGAATATGGTAGTATTCGTTTTTGTATTTCTCTGGAATTGCTGAAATTGTTTTGAAGAAAAATGTTTATGTTTGGGCAAGGTCTAGAATCTTCAGCCTACAAGAAAGAAAAAATGGGTGGGGGGGGAAAGAAAATTGGATTTAGAGGAACGATCTATTAAATTGCAAATAAAGTATCTCTCTCTCTCTCTCTCTCTCTCTCTCTCTCTCTCTCTCTCTCTCAATACCAAATTTGCATATCGGAAAACCTGAAGTCTCTTGCACAGAGCACATCAGTGTAGGGATAAAATGCAGTGGAGCATAAAAACAGTTGGTTGCTGGCTGTATTCACGGCCAAAACCAAAGAATAAAAATAAGAATACGGCTTATTTATTATGATTGTCATCTTTAGTTACTCTGTCATTTGGCTAGGTTGTGTATGAGTATTATGCATCAAAATTGATAATGATAAGAAATTAACTTTTTTTCTTCTCTCCATATACTTACTGCCTTAATTCTACCTAAATTTTGAGTATGGTAAATGTTACCATAGTAAAAAAATCTCTATATTTCTCCCCACTGTTGATCAGTATGATTTAAATTGATTTAGTTTCTTTACTTTATCATAGAACAAGTGTATGGAATTGGAGTAGGGAGGAGAGTGTTTTATTTAAAAAAAACAAAAATGCTCTTTATTAGCCATTGCCGAGCATTATTGTTTTTATGACAAGGTCACTGTTATTTATATTCCAATAATATTACAATTACATGCAAATATTTTTATATGTGATTTGTATATATATATATATATATATATAAATATATATATATATATATATATATATAAATATAATATATATATATATATATATATATGACTGGCGAAATCTAACCGAGGCTCTTTGCATCAATAGGCGTAAGAGGAGGAGATGATGATGATGATGATGATGATGATATATATTCCTTCTTAATTAAGGGATTTAGTGTATAAGTGTATACACACATTACATATACATACATACATACATATATATATATATATATATATGCATATATATATATAGGTGTGTATATATATATGCATATATATATATAGGTGTGTGTATATATATATATATATATATATGTATATGTAATGTGTGTATTTCAGAATGAAATTCCTTCGTAATTAAGGGATTTAGTGTATAAGTGTATACACACATTACATATATATATATATATATATATGTATATATGTATATGTAATGTGTGTATACACTTATAC
>NC_090765.1:25377403-25387710 GCF_036898095.1 Palaemon carinicauda | reverse complement strand
TTGTGACTCGGCCAAAGGAAAGGAGCATGGGAGAAAGGCTGTGCTAGAAATGAAATCCCTTTTACCGTCCCATAAATGTCACAGTTAATTCGATTTCTTTGTAGATTGAACGCTATTTAGTTTACCCATCTATTTTTGCATGGGGTGATATTGATATTACCTTTCTTCTGTAGAATTTTATTTAAATACTTAGCGAAATATAGATTTTAATCTTATTTTTCTGGTGTGAGGCCATGTTTTACATAAAATACCTTTAATGGGCATTGTTGTCAATTAAGACGCACAATACACAGACACTCATCATATATACTGTATACAGTATATGTATATATATATATATATATATATGTATATATATATATATATATATGCACACATATAATTTGTGTGTTTATGTAATTAAAGAGTGTAACCAGAATTTCATGAAGATCTTTACTGACTCAGAAGTTTGAGATCATAAATAGCATCAATCGAAGATTTGCAGTAAAAGTGAAGATTTTATTTCCACCCATGAAAAAAAGTTTGAAAGATATCGACATCGGCTGTGGTAGGCAAGTAGATGATTGTAAAATTACATTGGAGTGAGGAAGCTGAAAACTCATTTGCTTGGGAGTGAGATAAGAACGTTTAACTAGAAATGAGGAAATTGATAGAGAAATGTATTGGAGGTAAGGTAATTGTAAAAACCATTGTTTTGGAAAGGAAAAAATAGAAATAGACGTCAACTTTTATGGGAAAATTTGGTTCATGCATTTTATGGTAGGAGAGGAATAGGTATTGACTTGGCGGGAATTAATTGTAAGAATATTTATTTGGAAGAGAGTATTTTTAAACCTTATAACCCGGAAAGGGTGTGGGGCATTGGCTTTGGGGGGAAGAACTGAAAACAGACATTGATATGAAGGTAAAATTTTCAAAAGACGTTGACTTACAGGTGAACATTTCAAGACACGTTTGGAAATTAATGCAATTAAAGTCTTTGATTTGGCGTGGAGAAATTTCCAAAGGTACTATCTACTTCTTGTGTATAATGAGCAGGAAAGGTAGTTATTCTTAACTTGGCCTCATATTGAAAGCTTCATTTATTCAGAGTAAAAATAAAACACGATGAAACCAATCGTGGCAAGAATGTAGTATGTTTCTTTTGGTATGTAAATTGTCTCGTAATAGCAAAGGTACTCTTGCCTTGCAGTATTCCATAAAGACTTCGCTCAAAAATTATCCCTGACTAGATTTTACTTTGAGAGAGAGAGAGAGAGAGAGAGAGAGAGAGAGAGAGAGAGAAAAAAAAATTGAATAAATTTGAAAAAATTCGATTGATTTGTGGGTAAGAAAGTAATAAAGACTAACTTAATTATGGAAATAAGGAAATTCAAATTCCAAAGCCATAATATCGCGAATTCCTATTAATTAAACAAAATCGTAGAATATATCATGAAGCTTGAAATTCGGGTGACTAGATTGAAATGATAGAATAGAGAAAATTTTAAGGGAAAACGTTACAAATTAAGAAAAAAAAAACTTTATTGAAATTGAACACAAATGAAAACGCCCAGTCTAAAATTATGAATAAAATTTGAATATTAATATAATCATAAACTTCTTCCCCTTTCTTAGCGTTGTAGTAATCATAATTCATGTCTGCCTCATCAGCGTTCAGCTTTTAATGCATATGCTCTGCTTTCCGTAGTAGTTTCTATTCTTGTCGTGTCAGGTCGTTTATTACGTTTCCAGTAGTCATTTGTGAAAAGTATACCAATACCTTTCAACATCTTGTCATTTCCTGAGATGTTTTGGGTAACAATTTAATGCTGAGAGGTGACCTAGTTAGCAAAAGCCTGTATTTAGGTCATATGTCATCAGATGTGTAATCTTCGTTAGATATGTGACGGTGGTAGCAGGAGGTTGTGACTCAAAGACAGGATGAAAGTAACTGAGTAACTTTATTATAGAACACTCTCCTTTATATACAAAAGCTCAAAGCAACAAGGAATTTCATGTTAGAAAAACAGACACTGTTACAGAGGAGAAAAGCAGACATGTTTATTCTGGTCTGGTTCTTTTTAGGGCGAGGGAAGAGTGAAGATACAAGCATAATATATACACAAATGAACTATGTACGATCGTGTGACACACGGTTGGTACAGATATTACTCGATACGTCCCAGTAGGGGCCAAATAGCCAATATAACTTATAAGATTTACTATGCAGAGAAAATGAAGTGATTAGGAAAGATTCAGCTGAGGCAGCCATTACATTTTAATGATGATGATAAAAATAATATTTGAAATAATGGCAATAAACTTTTGAATGATGAAGGTATTATTTTAAAGACGACTAGTATTGAAAATTGAACATGGTCGAGACACGCACAATGCCATTCCATTTTGGGTGATATTTGTGACTTTGAGCAAGAGGGGCATTTGTTCAGTTCCCTTAATCGGGAGTTGTGTCAACTGTAAATACCACTTGCCTCTCTCTCGCTGCCATAAAAAGGTGTAAGGTAAGGAACGAGTAAGATATTAACTTTAACGTGTTAATTTTACTGGTTAGCAACAGAACCTGCGCAGTTTCGAAATGGCCCAGCATTGCTTTTTCAATTTAACCTTTTCGTGTATATCTGTATATAATTATGTATTTTTTCGCTGGTTGGAATTTTATGAGCTTGAAAACTGCATTTTATACAGTTGGTATTATTTTTTTTCCCTTTACAATGGTATTTAAAGATTAATTTAATGTTTTATGCATCAGTTTGTTTTGCATAGATGAATATCTGTTTAGTAAATATTTACTGATTTAAGAAAGGGTGTGCTTCTCATAAGTGCTTTTCATTCAAAGTTGATTAGTTTTCCACAAGGCATCCGATACAATGACTGGCTATTTATAAACATCCATTAAATGAAAACAGCTGACGAGGTTAGTTCCAGTTTGGAGTTCAATCCATGTCAACAACCTCACCTAAGGGGAAAGTATTTTCTTGCTTCTTCACACATATCCGGTTCAACTTGTCGTTTTGTTCCTTATATGGTTGAATATAATGCATTTATACGATGCAGTCTTTTTATGTTGATGCATTCTGGCAGCTATGCGTTAATTTCATTCTAGATTTTTACTAAAAATTGACAGCAATGCGTTAATTTAATTATAGATTTTTATTAGATTCGCGTTTGAATCGTTAAATTTTCCCCCTTTTCACGTTTGATGTATCAGGAAGTAATTTAGGCATTTTAAGAACGCCTTTCATACCAAAGTTGCATATCGTTTGTGATGTACCATTAAAGGCCACATAAAAAACTTCATAGAAGTCTTCCTTGCTTGCTGTTGAGTAAACGGTGTGACGTGCACATTAACCATTACACCATTCCCACGCACACGGTGCTTAACCTCTCTCTCTCTCTCTCTCTCTCTCTCTCTCTCTCTCAAGATATTCGGTCATTTGAACTTCGAATCTAGGTATGTTGTTTTGCAGCTCCCGAGGTAACTGATCTACTTACAAGTTCAGTGACATTTATTCTCTCTCTGAGGTAAATAGCACCATAAACCTGAAAAGTGCATTGACATTTATGGTTTTGTGTTTAATATGGATCTTCGTCAAATGCTAAAGCACTTTAGGCATTAACTATTTTAAGGGAACACTTTTCTAGTTTTCTATAAGGTAATTGATACCACAAGTGCTTCAGAATTTTTTGAAAATTTCGTAAGAGAACGACTATGCCCGAAGTATATGTATATATACTGTATATATATATATATATATGCATATGTGTGTGCAACCTATACTGTATATATACGCCCGTGTTTTGGATATGTATATCGTATTGTTAGTTCTGATAATTTCACAACTTATATCGGCTTTATATGAAATTTAAATGCTTGATTTAATCTCTGCGCTGACATAGAAAGAGCACAGGTCATTTTAGTCATGCATGCGTTTTGTTAAGGCTGTTGGTGAGCGATTTTGTTTTAAATTTACTTTTATATGGGTGATCTTTAATAGATTTATTCAGTCGTCGTAAGTGCCATGTTATGTAATGAAACTATAAAACATATTGTCAGTGTGGGGCGAATGAATAGTAACATTCTCGGGTTAATGTCGACTTGGGTTTCATTGCGTTGCTCTGATAGCCCTAAGGACTTCGTGACGAGTGACTAATTTGTTTGATTTTATAACTTTACCAATTACACATTTTTCATATTTTGATCTCTCTCTCTCTCTCTCTCTCTCTCTCTCTCTCTCTCTAACGACTATTTATGTTTTTGTTAAGCCACAATTTTGTAATATTTAGATGTGCAGTTAAACATTTTAGGGCATAATTAGAGAGATTTGGTTTATTGAGTGTCTGACCTAGCAAGAAGGTCGGAGAGTTCTCCCCGGGCATCGAGAAAGGTAACGGGTTTATTGGAGAGAGAGAGAGAGAGAGAGAGAGAGAGAGAGAGAGAGAAAATCATTATTAAGAAATCATTGCCGCCGTGGCGAACCAATATATTAGCCATGATGCCATCCAATTGGCTTAGGTGCTTTTCTGAAACCCGTTCTACCAGTCGAATGTAACCTCTCATGCTAGATCCTTGGCTCGTTGAGCACAGGTTTCTTAGCAAGATTTTCTCTCTCTCTCTCTCTCTCTCTCTCTCTCTCTCTCTTCCCCCACCTGACCCTCCTTAACTGGTCCTGGCCCCTCGCGTTTCCTCTTCACTGTGAAAAGCTTCAGTATAATCGCTTGCCCTCTCTCTACACCTGTTAGAGTTTTATGGTTCATATGCTGATTAATTGGTTTTTTGTTTCAATCAAATCCTTCTTTTTACATGTGTGATGATGTTGTTGGAGGTCAAAATCTCGATTGTAATGTCCTTGGCGTCCTTTGGGATTATCTTTCGTAGCTCATGGAGGGAGGGGGGTTGAGAACCGTGTGGGTGAGATGACTAATGAAGGAGGCAAGTGATGGGGAGGCCCTTCTTATCTGTCGGTAGGGAGGAAAAAGGAAAGTTAAGGTAGCTTACTGAGGGGGAATTGGTGAAGGGGTCTTCTACTCCATTTGTCATTAGATAGGTTATAATAGTGTCTCGTTTTGTTTTATATTTTTTTTGCTATATTGTTAGAACCATTTTCTTATTCATAATACACGCTTTATTGCAGTATTTATTCAACGATTCTGAATATTCTTGCTATTATTTTTATTATTGTTACAAGCGCTCCGCCTGAGTCAATTAACTTGTCTCTTTACCGTAACAATAGTCTATGTCTATGCCTTTAGAAGAGAATAAGGGGCTTCTTTTACAGGCAACTAGTCAGAGGAATCATTGTTGAGCGAAGCCTTTTTGGAATATTGCAAGACAAGAGTACCTTTGCGATTACAATTTACATACCAAAAGAAACATACCAGCGTTGTTGCGATTGGTTTCTTTATGTTTTATTTCTTTCTACTCTGAATAGATGAGGCTTTCAATATGAGGCCATGTCGAGGATCACTTACCTTTCCTGTTCTTTCTCATTGGACTTTTTTTATTCATTTATTAAGCTTGTTATGCGTAATCATTTGGGATCTTTTCTAACGAATGTTACCTTTTTCTTAAGCTATTTTCTGTGCGGAAGGTTATTGAATTTTTCTTTGGGGGGGGGGGTGATTTTTATAGTATTGTGTATGTAAACATTAAAATAGTATTAGGAATTCCGTTGTTATTTCAAATGATCTCATTGTTAATAATGATATTGATCCTTTGTTGCATATTGCCTTTATCTTTTCACTCTTGGTAAAGCCAAGTGAAATGTGGAAATGGAATCAACATATATAATTGATTAGTCAGTCAATTTATGCAATTTCAATGTACTTGCGCCATTGAATTTCTCCTCTAATTGCAAAAAGGAAAAATTATGGTACTAGTGCTTTGAAGAACGAAAAATTTCCTTATTGAATAATGCGAAATGGTTTTCAAATGATTATTATTATTATTATTATTATTATTATTATTATTATTATTATTATTATTATTATTATTATTATCACTTGCTAAGCTACAACCTTAGTTTGAAAAGCAGGATGCTATAAGCCCAATGGCTCCAACAGGGAAATGGCCCAGTGAGGAAATGAAACAAGGAAAAATCAATTTTTCAAGAAGAGTAACATCATTAAAATAAATATCTTCTATATAAAGTATAAAAACTTTAACAAAACAAGAGGAAGAGAATTTTGGTGTTGGAGCTGGAAAAAGGGAAAGAAAGGTACGTTGGATTATATGATACAAGTATTTAGAATTAACGGGGGAAAATGCAAAGTGGAAATCACAGTCAAGAGAGAGAAATTAGTATGCATTCAACACCAAAACTAAAACTGAGTGAGGGAGGCAAGGGGAAATATACTGTACATGCGTACAGCAGTAACAAACTTGATTTGCCAAAATTATTAGAAAAGACTAGTCTTTGACTAGCTCTACAAATATCCAGTTCAAATTTTGCCTTCCCCCCCCCCCATCTAATCCAGTCCCATTGAAATAAAATATAAGAAGAAATAAAGGGAACACCTTAAGTCAAGAGATTGTTTCCATTTTATTATATTGGGTTTATTTGCCTTTTACAGCTACAGAGAATGGAGTCGGACTTATAGGGTAATTCTCTCTCTCTCTCTCTCTCTCTCTCTCTCTCTCTCTCTCTCTCTCTCCAAAAGCGTGGGACAGTCTCTGAGTGAATGAATCAGAATCTATTGCAAGGCAGTCAGTTTTGCATAATATGATTATTTTAAAGTCTCGCAATCATATCAGTATAATTTTGCACTCTACTGTATTGCTGATCGTCTAGTCCATGAACGCGCGCGCACACACACACACACACACACACTCTCTCTCTCTCTCTCTCTCTCTCTCTCTCTCTCTCTCTCTCTCATTTTTAAATTATTTAGTGTATAAGAATTTTGCTCTTCTAAGTTAGTTTTTTACATGTGTATAAATAACTCCTAAGTTTTTTTTCTTAATTTTCATACTCATTTTATTAGTCTTTTTATGGTAAGCATTTTGTACAATATCTTAGTGTTTCTTTCGTTTTCGTATATTATGAGACGTTCCAGTTAGTTATTCTGGTTTTTAATGCCACAAGGCAATGAAAGTACAACATTTGCTGTAGATTCTGAAAATTGTTCATCTTGTAATCATGTAAACGGGCATTTAGGCGTCTTTGTAAGATGAGGTGAAAGGTTTCAGAGGAGCCAGGTTAAAGATCAGCCTTTCTATGAATTACATTAAGATTGATGGAGTTGTTCTTTATGTTCTTGTTTTGCAACCATGAGAGATCGTCGCTTTCAAGCTAACAATGCCGTTAGGTCTCGGGTATTTGGCAATTAACTTAAAAATCTTCTTCACTAGTATAACTGGTTAGCCCGTCCGGTTTAGTATTTACATATATTTGTATTCTGGCATATGATTCCCTGGGGTATGGGGCAATATGTGCAACATAATTGACTCTCAAGTCACAGAGAGAGAGAGATGGAGCCAGGTACCTATTTTGGAACTGTGTGTGAAGTTTGATAATTTTAAGGAAGAAGGCATCAAGAAAGCCCTTTTTTTTTAAAGTAAAACCTGGCAGAAGACAATTTTATGTTCTACCGTAATAATTGTCGGTTGATTTTTACCGAGAATAAGTGTCGGTAAATTTGAATTTATCAGCCACGAAACGAGATCGGGGATCAAAGAATTTGGACATTCAGCAGTTTTATTTATATAACTTATGTACGTTTTTTCTGATGTCTAGTTTTATTTTTTGTACAGGGATGACTGTGGGCATTTCTTATTTCTTGTGTGTTGTGAAGAAGCTATTGTGCTAAATATAAAAGCGTAGATGCTATATATATACATACATATATACACACACACACATATATATATATATATATATATATTATTGCAATCTAAGCTATAACCCTAGTTGAAAAAGCAGGAAGCCAAAAGTCAAAGGACTCCAACAGGGAAAAATAGCCTTGTGAGGAAAGGAAAAAGAAAAAATAAACTACAAGAAAAGTTTTTCATATATTAACTATAAAAACTTGATGAAGAGAAACAAGATAGAATAACATACCCTAGTGTACCCTCAAGAAAGAGAATTCTAACACAAGACAGTGGAAGACTATGGTACAAAGGCTATGGCACTATCCAAGACTAGAGAAAAATAGTTTTATTCTGGAGTGTCCATCTAGAAGAGTTGCTTACCATGGCTAAAAAGTATTTTCTACCCTTACCAAGAGGAAAGTTGCCACTGAACAATTACATATGCATGTATGTATGTATGTTTGTATGTGTGTACGTATATGACTTGCATGCTTTCAGATATTAAGCCAAATATAATTGACACCAATTTTTTATATATTAGTAGATACATTTTTATAAGTAATGATTAAATTAAGAGCAAAGTGAGGGATGTAATAGTATGAAGAGGTGTGGTTGGCAGTATGTTCTTGGTAGTAGGTTGGCCAGGACACCAGCCACCCGTTAAGATGCTACTGCTAGAGAGTTATGGGGTCTTTTGATTGGCCGGAGAGTACTATATTGCTATATTGGATCTTTCTCTTTGGTTACGGATCATTTTCCTTTTGCCTACACACACACACACACACACACACACACTGGTCTATTCTTTACGTATTCTCCTCTGTCCTCATACACCTGACGACACAGATTACCAAACAATTCTTCTTCATTCAAGGGGTTATTACACTGTAATTGTTTAGTGGCCACTTTGCTCTTGTTAAGGGTAGAAGAGACTGTTTAGCTATAGTAAGCAGCTTTTCTAGGAGGATACCCCAAAATGAAACCATTGTTCTCGAGTCTTTGGTAGTGCATAGCCTCTGCACATTGGTCTTCCACTGTCTTGGGTTAGAGTTCTCTTTCTTGAGGGTACACTCGAGCTGACTATTCTATCTTATATCTCTTCGCCTTGCTTTGTTAACTTTTGTATTGCTTAAATAGGAGATATTTATTTTAATGTTGTTACTCTTCTTAGAATATTTTATTTTCCTTTTTTCCTTTCCTCACGGGGCTATCTTCCCTGTTGAGGCCCCTTGGGCTTATAGCATCCTGCTTTTCCAACTAGGGTTGTAGCTTAGCAAGTAATAATAATAATAATAATTTGATTGAAGAACATGGTTAAGTAGATAGACATTTCACTTGAGTTCCAGAGATGGGATCAATGATTGGCCGGGGTTGGGAGTCTTAGAAGAATAGGTAGAGGGTATAAGAAGTTAAGAACATTAATTAGATGGATGAATACATTAAAGATATGACGGAAAAACAAGATTATTGGATGAGACATTGCACGGTCGAAAATTACAAGCAATAGAAATAGAGTTGTAAATGCCTGCAAGTTCTTCAGGTATAATAAAATCTTTTAAGTGTTAGTTGATATGACAAAAACTCTCACAAGCCGATGGATGCCAGAATTAAAATTACCTGTATAGACATATTGTTTGAAGAGACTACGGTTCCTTGGTCGATAAAGCGAGTATTTTGAAGATTTATTCAATGCTGAGAACAGAAGTAGAAGGCGTTAGTTTTGAACTGAGATTCTTTAAAGGAAATTTTTATGTTTGAGGTGTTAGGAGTAAGTAAGAAGGAAGATATAGAAAGTGGTGGATAAGTGATGAGAAACTCATTACAGAGGAAAATCATGTGTATCTATGAAGTATGAGGGTGCGAGTGTACAGTACATCGAAGTTCAACACGCTATTGATGAGCCATTGTAGGTGCGTGTAGCAGCTGGTATTAAGGAAGTGTTCTTCTTCGGTTTAATCTACAATTCAGTTTTATTTAATGAACGTTGCCCTGACTTCCATTTTTTTTCATCTTGGAAGATCCTTTTTTCGGGAAATGGGTTTGAAAAAAGAAATATATATATATATATATATATATATATATATATATATATATGTATATATATATATATATATATATATATATTTGTGTGTCTGCGTCTGTCTGTCTGTGTCGGTGCGAGTACGTGCTCATGTGCACCATGTATAAATAATATCAGGAATGTGTGCTGTAAATTCGTATTTCAAACTTTAATTAAAGTAAGTATAAAGTTAATAGATAAAATTTAAAGGTAATGATAGAGAAAGTGTCTAAAATCAACCCCAATTACCTCCATTCCACAGAGTATTCATTTTGCCTTGTTGTGGTGCACCGTTTTAAGTAACGCTATTCAATGCTGTGATCCTTTTTTTTTTCCTTTTCTTTTATTCTTTTCAGCGTTGATCCATTCAATTTCTGATTCTTTTTCTGATGGGGAAGAATAATAGTGATGTTTTTATCCTCAGTTTTAATTTATATG
>NC_090765.1:25369903-25372403 GCF_036898095.1 Palaemon carinicauda | reverse complement strand
GGAGTATGAGAAAGTCATATGATTCATTAGTGTAATAATTATTGACTTATCTGAAAACGAATGCTCTTCATTGGATTTCACTCATTGGGGTGAGGCAGACTTACCCAAAGGCAAGAGTGGTTTTTTTTTCTTTTAATTCTACCTTTGATCTAGGTTAAGTGAAAAAAAATTAATCCCGCAATTATAGATATGGGATATATGGGACTTTTAATGATTCTCTTACGTAAAGATAAAGGCAGATATTCACTCGCATTGGATTATAAGCTTAATTTGAGAAAAAACAAAATTTAACAAGTTTTTTATTCGTGTACAATGGTTGTATGCGGATTTGTATGTTCGCAGTGGTTCGGACGTTTCCAAAATATCCAATTCCTAAATCCGTCCACCCTCTTACCCTCATGCAAGTACACACCCTTGTTTCAAATGCGCACGCTCATTTATTTATCGAGAGCGGATTTGTATGTGTTTGTGTGTGTCCAAAATGACAAGTGTTGTTGTTACTGTCTAAAAAATTTTCATTTTCCGTCAAATGGTATTTTTTTTCACATTCAATAGTGTCACCGTCCTGCAATCGTCTCGTTATGGTTTTTTTTTTTTTTTTTTTTTTTTTTTTTTTTTTTTTTTTTTTTTTTTTCTGTGAACACAGAGTGGATTTGGAAACTTTATTTTGGAACGTTGATCACCGTGCCTGAGAAATGTTGCAGTCATATTGAATATTTTTCTTGGTAGCCTATTCAAAATGAACAATATTTACAGTTTGCCACCAGGAGTCAATTTATTAATCAAGATTTTATATCTTCATTATTTTGTTAAGCGGTGGTTTGAAATTCCGTTGTAAAGCCGATCAATAAACAGAGTAATTTCGTGCTTTCAGGTGGAGGAGAAATATAACACTATGGCCGCAGGAGACTTTTGGCCTCGCATAAAAAATGTAAAGAAAAGAGGAAACATTTCTTAAAAGATTCCATCTCGCCGACACTGATCTTGCATTTCAACCCATTTCCTCTCCTTAAACATTTTGCTGGAAATCTATTGTTGATATTAGAGGGAACTCGAGGGCATGCCGGCGGATGAAGGTCTGTGAGAGGGGGAGAAGGAAGGGAAGGGCTTACTACTTCTGCGTAAGTAAGATGGAATTCTGTGTGAGAGTTATGTAGGAATCAGCAAAGTCACTTGTCTTTGTTGAAGGACGTGCACTGGAGAACATTTAATACGGAATAGTTTTCACCGTGGGGAAAGACATTAGTGATCTCTCTCTCTCTCTCTCTCTCTCTCTCTCTCTCTCTCTCTCTCTCTTGAAAACGAGAAAAAACTACATTAGATAAAAAAAATGTGTAATCTTTGTTATGGTTAAACGGCTGTCATTGTGGAGCGCTCTTTCAACCCTTTTGTGACGAATAAACCTGCCTTTAATCAATAGAGAAACTGATCTTTTTGGGGTGATATCATCACCCCCTGTTGTTTGTAGGGACTTAATTGGGGTAGGTAGGTGTCGAGGGAGGGAGTCATATGTTTCTATACGCCTCCAGTTTTAAAGGGTTCGGGGGTATTGAATTTAGGGCGTTTGATGAAATATGTTGTAGTTATATTTCGAAATGCCTTTGTCACTCCTGAATTGAGACTAGGTTGAATTGTTCTCGCAGTTAACGTCACTTCGGCCTTTTATGTATCAGGTAAGAATTTCTGGGAATTTAGTGTTAAAATAGTACACACACTCACATGATGTATGACCTATACCTCTTAGATGCTTCTGTAAAGCTTCATTGTTTTTATATCTGAGAAATAGATTGTCTTTAAATGATATATATATATATATATATAATATATATATATATATATATATATATGTGTGTGTGTGTGTGTGTGTAGTTATCTTTTTATACATATTTACATGTACTTATGTATATATAAACATATATACATTTGTGTGTGTATATATATATATATATATATATACATATATACATAATATAATGCATATATATATATATATAGTACATGTAAATATATATATAAAGATAACTACACACACATATATATATGAGCTAGAAATTTCAGTATATGCAAAGGAAATGTGATCCGTTAGCAGAAAGAGGGATCTAATGTAGTACTGTCTGGCTAGTCAAAGGGCCTAAAAACTCTCTAGCGTTAGTGAAAAAACAACTTTTATATTCATACTTATTTAAAGAAATTTAGGGAGCTGTTTTCCTCAAGGTTTTTGTAATTATCATTTAAATGCTATTATTGTAATTATTATTATTTGGCTAATTTTATAATTGCTACTTTTATGATATTATCATTGCTATTATTTTTTTATATTATTACTATTAAGCTATTCCCGCTAAGCATTTATCATGTTCATGAGTTACTTGTGCAGCAGGGATCATGTTGGGTACGAGCCTGATGACATTTGGGGGCCATCAAGATTGGTTGCGTGATCATATTTCACTGTGAGCGATCTCAGCTTTGAGGAAAGGAATATCATCTGGGGTGTGGATCC
>NC_090765.1:25272403-25367403 GCF_036898095.1 Palaemon carinicauda | reverse complement strand
ATTTTCTTGAAATGTTTTCTCCAATTTTTTTTCTGATGGCGACACCTTTCCCATGCGGCCACCCTTCCATTTACTTTCGTTCCCAAATTGTATTTCACGGAGTCATCCCGTTAATTGTTATCGTGGCGTGATTATCAAGGGAAATCACCAGTGATGCTTCGTGGCACCTCATTTGAGTGTAGTGCCTCCGCTACGTCAGGTTTTTTTTTCCTCTGCATGCGACATTTGTGTTCGCATGTGTGTCTGTCTTCTGCATCAGAGGGAGAGATATGCTATCTCAAACAGTTCTGTTAAAAAAGAATAGGTGAGATCAATCAGTTTTATAAAAGTTCTGAGAGAGAGGGGGGAGCTTATATACTGTAACTCGTATTAAAAAAGAATGAGCAAGTCAGATCTTGTCACTTGTCATTCGTGAGCAACTTCGATCTTTTTTTTTTTTTATATGCACATATTTATTATTTCATGTGTTCGTGTTTCATTTGTTGATGGAACTGTCTATTTTGGGATCATGGAATTTTAAATTCTTGGATGATGGATGTTGTCATTTTTTATCTTCACTTCTTCATCTTGTTTGTTTCTCTTCTCTCGTGTTCTATCTATTCCAATGTTCGTTCTGGTTTATTATATTTTTTAAAGTTCATTGACACTAACTACAAATTGATAGTATTTGCAAGTATTAGTTGTATACCTTACTCTTAATGGTGAAATGTTTTAGTTTTCAGAACAACAATGATATTATGACCAAGATGATGTTTTATAAAACCCAATCCTTAATTTCATTCGTCTGTTAATGTTTTAATAGTGGCCAAAGTAATACTGTTTCCCAGAATAAACATTAGAATGAGTTCATTATTTTTTGTACCGCCAGGAAATAATTTGTTATTTACTTACGTTAAATAGGTGGAGGATTTAGCCACCAAAAACTTCTCATTTCATTTCCCCTTAAAAATCTCTCACTGGAGTTTTATCAAAATCATTTACAGTCTCCATTTGGATTTTAAAATTGTGTTGATCATAAATTATTTTCTATTTTTTCTTTTTTCAATAACTACCTTTTTCCAATATTCAAGTTTTATTATACTCATTTTCCTCTAAACCAGACGATTTATCTTTGGAAGGATACGTCAGTTTCAACTGAGAACATGCAAATATTTAAATGGCATCATTCATGCCGCGTATTTGGATGGCGTTGAGGAGGATGTCGTGTCCTTTGATATGGTAATAAGAGCAGCCAACCTTTTAATGTAGCCAAACGATAAATTTATCCCCTATCAATAGTCTCCTTTAATTATCATCAAAATCTTTTTAGAAAGTTTTTAAATATCTTTGTTGGGAGAACAAAAAGCTGACACGGTTCGTAAAATACTTCCATAACCTCAGAAATTTAAAGTATTACGATGAAGGTTTGTTAATTCAGTAATGGAGAAAATGCTTTCTTTGAGAGTTTAGTTTAAGCGTAAATGTAAAAGGAAAAATAAATATATACATTTTTATACATTCTATGGAAAGGTAGCTTGATGAACGGAAACTTTCTGTATGATGTAATAAAACCCCAAGTAAAATAAAAGGCTATCATGATTCCTTGGATGGTTAAACTCCTATATCATACTGGATAGAAAGTTGAAATTAGAGAACCCGTAACTTTCTCTGTAGTAGAATATGGGTCCTCCTTTTCATAGATGTTACTTACTTTTACTTTGATGGCTGCTTTTCCGGTCCCATACAGCAGGCGAACCCCACTCTCTACAGGACCTCCAATGTCTTTTTACCTTGTTCGCTCACAGTATTTATCTTTTCAAGTCACATATTGTTCATTTGCTGTTAAATTGTCACTGTCAAAAGACTCATGAAATAAGAAAGTCTTCAGTTTCCTCTTGAAAGCCTTAATGTCTTCAATCATTCGAATGTTTCGTGGGAGCATATTATATAGTCTCGGGGCCGCATCTTTAAAGGCTCTGGAGCCCAAAGTGAACATAAATCTAGGTTCCAACAGTTTGAAGCCATCTGTAACTATTCTCGTGTCGACACGATTTGTTGGCTGCGCAATATGTAACAATTCTCTTAAGTATTTTGAACGACCGGTTCTGATAACTTGGTGGGTTATTGTACATATTTTAAATTCAATTCTCGCTTTAATCGGCAGCCAGTGTAAATCAATTAGTATAGGGGTGATCCTTTCTCTAGGTGGGACACCTTTTATCAGTCTTGCGCCTCTATTTATTATGTTTTGTAATTTCTTAAGTTATCATCTGATGATTTTTTTCTTGTGCATTGAAGGAACTTGTAAAACCTTTCGGTCATATGGTATGTAGTTTCCCTTGAATATTCTTGTTATGCTTGTATGTATCCTTTTGGTATGATTGCGATCATAAAAAGGTCTAAATATTGATAATAATTTGTATTAATGAAAAATTGAGAATTTTTTTTTATCGTTTGATTTTTAAGTACGCTCAGTTTTTATGTTGTGAGACCTGGAAAGATCCGATATATATATATATATATATACAGTTTGCAATATACTATGGTCGTGAGAACTCGCCGAAGAAGAGAATATCAGTAACAGGATTCTTGCATCCTAAAGCAGCTAAAGTATTACCACTAACTAGATGATTAGAAATTAAGAAAAGTCAAGGTTTTCTTTCTGTCGACACAGCATGCGTAAGGGACAATGGTAAAGAAATGATTAACTTTTGATAACATTTGCATTAATAGTACTGTAGCTTGATTCTGTAAGTGACGGAAATATCCATGTTGTAACGCGATATTCACAGAACTGGGCAAATGTATTTTCATGAATTATAGTGGGATAAATCAAGTAGAATGTTTTTATTTACAGACAGATTTACATATTATTCGGAAAATATTCGTTTAATTAATATACACGAACTTATAAGCCTTCTATTATCCTCAAATTTATGGGCTTGAATTTATTGTTTAAGCTGAATGTGAGGACAAATTTATTTTGTTTGCTATGTAAATGTATGGAAATTGATTTGAATATAAAGTTGAACAACACAGAGGTATTCTATTGCATGAAATTTTGTAAGGACAATTTATGTCCATTTCGTTTGTTCTATACGAATGTGTTCATGGTGTATGTTATAATAATGTTAATGAGCATGTCATGAATAAACTGGATCACAGCAAGAAGTACCTGAATTATTTTACTGGGCTCTCTGCCAGCCCAACTTTTCTCAACTTGTTGATCTTGGTTTATTTAACGACTTAATAGAGAAAAGCAGGGTGTCTGTTTACCTTTCATTCATTAGATTGATTTCGTTCGGTAAGTGCACCTGTTGCTGCTTGGTGGTGTACGGAAAACCAAGCTGGGTCTTTAATCTTATGTTAGCTCAAGGAAGAGAGCCACTTGATTAAAACCATCAGAATAAAGTCTGTTGTTTGATGGTTGGAGTCTGATCGAGAGTGTCTCTCTCTCTCTCTCTCTCTCTCTCTCTCTCTCTCTCTCTCTAATTTAAGTTGACAATACCTTATGGACCTCTTGAAAGCAAGAACTAGCGTAGGCTTTCAAAAAGCTTTATGTACAACAACAGCATCAACGATAATTGAGTGCGGAAGGTGTGAAACCCTTGACTAATGAATGGTAAGTTATCTTGATTTGAATACCTAATTTTCTAGCAAGTTAAGCATTAAAGGCAAACAATTTCTTATTCCACGTATGCTACGCCAATTATTTAGAGTAGCAACTTTTATCCTTTTTCTTTTGTATTTAATCTGCATTCACATAACCATATAGGAGAGTCGTCTATCCTCGATTTTGCTCCAGAAGACACTATCAAGAGACTTCGTTTTCTTTTGCACATCCGTTGCTATATTTTCTTTTGTACACACGTTGCTACCATGCTTCCTTCACCTCCACTTTGACTCTAATCTGTTACTTCTACTATCATCTTTGATATCAACTTTCATATATCTGTAGGAATGAAACATTTCATTTAATAATTAAATTACCGTATGTACATTTATCGTTCAGTTATCCTGGTTTCCATTTACTCTCATAACCATGTCTTTATTCACATTTATTGGAAATTTCTTTTGTAAACACTCAGGCATTTACTCATTTCAATAGTTTTCCTTTATTGTCTGTAATCAGTACAGTATCATCTACTTACTTTATTATTATTATTATTATTATTATTATTATTATTATTATTATTATTATTATTATTATTATTATTAGCTAAGCTATAACCCTAGTTGGAGAAGCAGGATGCTATAAGCCCACGGGCTCCAACAACGAAAAATAGCCCAGTGAGGAAAGAAAATAAGGAAATTAATAAACTTATATTTTTTATCCTGCTGCTTTACACCCATGTCGGCGTAACATTTTGCCATTTCTCTAATATATTCATTATTTCAACAACAACAAATGTAGTCCTTTCTAGTCCACTGCAAGAAAAAGGCCTCAGACATGTCCTTATACATGTCTGGGGTTTGGCCAGTTTTCTGTTTTCTTCCCATGCTGGCCATCTGCGGATTGGCGATGATGGGAGACGTTTGTCTGTTCGAGTACAGCAAACCAAACTAATATGAGTGGCCCTGAATTGTACAGCTCTGCTGATCATGGTGACACACAAACCCTTTCACCACGTTAAGGTATCCCCATTCAGAAAGGGTTAATATACATATATATATATATATATATATATATATATATAAATATATATATATATATATATATATATATATACACATAACATTCATTTGTGTGTATTTGAGGACATTGGTGCATACAGACATACCGCAGATATATTGAAGTAGATGTCTTCTCAAACATCTCCACCTCACACGTATACGCATACCACACATTACTCTTAATCACAATTGATAGATTTATAAGCCAGATAAGTGCCTCTGATTTTTTGGTGAAGTGACAGATTTACTTAAGGAATTAAGGAAAAGCGCTACGGAGTTGGAGATGACACACTTGCGTATAGGGTGCTACAAAGGGACATTTACTGTTGATAGTGGCGGCGCTCACATTAGAGTTTCCGGAGAGACCCGAATGGAGAGTTAGATACTTGAAGGATACCTGGATTCCGGGCGCGAGACTCTATTCCCCACCGATCTTTGTTGGGCATAAAATTCTAAGGATCTATAGAATATACTCCTGAACTTTTTGCTGTAACTACGTTATATTACAGAGACCGTATTAGTTTCAGTATTGAAATTTTTATTTTATCTTATTCTTTGCAATGGAGGATGAAATATCATAGGAAGGAGGAAGGATTAATAAGGTTGAATCATTTTAATAATAAGGAACTATGATCTCTATTTCACAGTCTTCAGAATTAGAGTTTAATGAAAGATCGAAAAAAACAAATCAAACAATGGCTAGGTTAAGTAAAATTTGGAAATCAAATCGCCTGAAATTACATAAAAAAAATCAGGCTATATATCAGTTTAGTGTGATCAGTGTTACTGCATGAACATGAGTCGTGGTACGACAATGAAACAATATCCAACAGATTTTGTAGAGTTGAGAACAAAGCCCTAAGAAAAATATTTGGAGTTAAATGGCAGGATAGGATTAGAAATGAAACTATAAGAGAGATTACTCGAATACCATATGTGGATGAGGTCCTGGTGAGAGGTAGAGGGAAATGGTTTGGTCATGCTCTTCGCACTCCTCAGGAGAGATTACTTCACCAAACGTTTAAGTGGGCTCCAAAAGTTACTAGAAGAGTTGGAAGACCCAGGCCTACATGGCTGAGGACTATGAAGCGTGAAGTAGGAGAGGATGAATGGAGAAGTATTGATTTAAAAGCCCAATAAATAGACGACTGGTGAAATCTAACTGAGACCCTTTGCAGCGATGCTTGTTCGCACTGTTGTTTGCTAGAGTCGTTAGTAATGGCATTCATTTTTAAGGAAAGTGAGCTCAGACCGTTTCATTATCAGAATTGTATGAAGCAAAACTAGAAAATTTTGATACTCGATTAGCTGGGTTTCTATCGCATTCCCGCAATATCCTCAAATGAAAGCTGGGTCTAATTCTTGTGTAATCTGTACTAAAGAGGTGAGGGTATAATATATTGTAGTCCTTTCATTCTCATGTGTGGGTATTGTCAAGCTTTTTTTTTTAGACATAATTGCTAAAGAAGGTATCCTTTTGCACAATATGAGGCAATTGTGATTGTGATCATCGTCGAGATATGCTCCATTTTACGGGCGTGTTTTTGCTGTCATTTTTTCATTCTTTCATATTCTCTTCTTTTTTTAAATACGTTTATAACACTGATATACATAAGATGCCATTGGTTTGTATCATATGAATACTGACATATTTGGATCCACGTTCAGTATGATAATAACACTGCAGTAACATGATGATAAATATCTTTGCAGTAGTGAGTTGGTTACCTCTATTTGCATATGAATAGTTGCTTTTTTATTATCTATATCAGCTGTAATTACACCTGTTGTACAAACAGGGTACTGAATTTAAGAGTTTGTCTATGCCCCTTTTTGTTATTAATGATACCAAACAAATATCCGCCCTTTCATTGTTAAACTATATAGCCTATGTTTACAACAGGGTTTCCCCCAAAGTATTTCTGCTATAATAGGTGAAATCTAGTTGTAGAATGAAATGGTGTTGTTGTTGTTGTTGTTGTTTTTTTTTTTTTTTTTTTTTTTTTTTTTTTTTTTTTTTTTTTCTTTTTTTTTGTAAAATTAGTATCCATTACTTTTAGAGTATTTATGCAAAATTACACACTTTTATTATCATTTTTTTCATGATGGCAAATGTTAAAATTAGAAGTTTGTTATTATTATTATTATCCATACCCGAAGTGATACCTCGCTATGATGGGTAAAAAAATCAAACAAACGCCATTCTGACATTATCTCGCAAAAGTTATCGATCTCTTTAGTGCTTAATGTTCCGCGGATATTGGAATGACTCAATCACGTCAATCATTCTGCCATTCTCCCTTCCCCTGATTAACTTAACTGTTGATTGAAGCTCCGGGGAAAAATGAGGAAATTTTGATTGGCAAAACATGTCATTTCTAATTGATTGAGAAGTATTTAGTGTATATTTTTCCCCTCGCATTTTTTATCCATTAGGTTATAGGCTCGTTGGCATCCGCAACGTAATGGGCCGTTAATTGATTCAATAGATGGCCATTACCGTGATGCTTAAAGTGATTGAAATAACTCTCCTAAGATTTTTTTTTTTGTGTGATACCATGCATCTGTTTGGTTCAGGGTCTACTTCGGTTGGATTTAATTATTTAGTTTTCCCTTGAAAATTAGAGAATATAGATGAACCTCTTCATTATCTGATTTGTGTGTCTTTATACGATTTGACTGGCAATTTTAGTGTATATTTGTTTGCCTTTTAATTACCACCACCCAACCTCTCATTCTAGATCCGGCTATCATCGTATCGCTTCATTACTTCACTTATTCCTTGATGTTTGATAGATTTTGGGGGGTTATCTCAGCCGTATGGTGAATGCATTATTTAAGATTTTGACTTAAGAAATCAAGACGTTGTACAAATAATAACGTTGATTATTGTTACAAACTAAGTAACACTCGCAGACGTGCAAATGAACTTTCCCGCAAGATGCAGCATTGCCTTCATTGATCAGGTTTCATTTTGTTTGGTTTCATTTTGTTTTATTATACGGATAATGGAACAGGCAAGGGAATTTCCTTTAGTTATTAATGTCTTATGGAAAAATAATAAGGCATAGTCCTGGTCCTAACCATGTCGGAGAGGAAAGTAATAGGAAATTAGTAGACTTAGAGTATGGTGATTATTGTGTCCTTATTAGCAGAAAACCACTGGATTTGCAATGCTTGCTTACCATAATGCATGAAATATTCTTGCTTACTCGAATGTATGAAATATCACAGGAAGCTGGGCTCAAGATAGATAGAAAAGGGCAGATGATGGGAACGGAATATGCTATGAAAGATGAAATATCATTGGAAGGAGAAATGATTAATGAGGTAGAATCATTTAAATATGTAGGGACTATGATCTCTAATACAGTGTCTTTTCAATTTGAGTTTAATGAACGATTGAAAAAAGCAAATCAGAAAATGGCCAGATTAAGTAAAATTTGTAAATCAATTCGAATGAAATTACTCATAAAAATCAGCCTATATAAACTCAGTTTAATGAGGTAAATGTTACTGTATGGACATGAGTCGTGATTTGGCAATGAAAAAATATCCAACAGATTTTGTAGATTTGATAACAAAGCCTTCAAAAGAATATTAGAAGTGATATGGCAGGACAGGATTAGAAATGAAACTAAAGAGAAATTAATCGAGGCCATATTTGGATGAGATCATAGCGAGGGGTATATGGAGATGGTTTGGTCATGCTCTTCGCACTAGATTAGTTCACCAAACATTTAATTGGGCTCTGGAACGCACTAGAAGAGTTGGAAGACCCAGGCATACATAATTGAGGATTATGAAGCTTGAAGTAGCTGATGATGAATGGAGATGTATAGATTTAAATGCTCAGGATACAAACGACTGGTGAAAACTAACCGAGGTTCTTTGCGTCAATAGGCGTAGGATGAGATGATATACTGTATATATATATATATATATATATATATATATATATATATATATATATATATATATATGTATATATATTATATATAATATATATATATATATATATATATATATAATGTATATGTATATATATTATATATATAAATATTATTATATATATATATATTATATATATACATATATATATATATATATATGTGTGTGTGTGTGTGTGTGTGTGTGTGTTTGAGATTTAGTTAACATAATTAGAAGGATGGATCACTATTTTCAGGTGTTTCTGGCATTGGTAAAGAATTTACAACTATTAGTTAGTGTAAAGAGTGTATAATTCAAAATTAAATGGAGATTGGAGGAGATTCCAGCCTAAGTAGTTATTGTCATTCACTTTGACGTGCCTAAAATTTTATTGAAATTTTACCATTGGTGAAATTATCTTGGAAATTGGAAATCCACTTTTTGAAAAACTTAACTCTTCACATTTCCTTTCATCTTCTTTGGTTTATTTGTACAAGTGAAAGCGGTTAGTAATTGAGTATTCTCAGTGGAATTCAGCTTTGACTAATTAAGTTCATTGGCATACTCCTAATATTAACCTTTTCATCAATATAAAGAATTTTCGAATTATTTTTCAGATTGAGTGTGTAGTATCTTCATTGCGTTAATATCGTTTAAAGAACACAGACATATACGTAGACATGCACATTATGTATGTTTATATATGTGTATGCATATATATGTTTATATATGTGTATGTATATATATGTTTATATGTATAGATGTATGTTTATATACATACATTATATATATATACACATGGTATATGATTGTGTGTGTACAATATACATTATTTTTTCGTATACACATACAATCAGAATATCTGAAAGTTGTTATAAATGGCCCAGAATTGTTCATAATAAGAGCACATTAGGTGTGATGAAACACCGTTGGATGTTCGAGAAAAGTGTTCTCATATACCAAATATGTAATTGTTTTCCACTACGTTTATTGCTGTTCATTATCTATACTGAGAATTACAGAGACGCACTCAATATGAATAGCATGTTTGGTATGTAATTATAGGAAAACCTGTAGGTAATTCATGCACATTAAACAGAAACACTGGATTAAGAGAAAATGGAAACCATTTTTCCTTTTTAATCGTGCGTCTACCAAGGCACCTAATACTCTTCCCGTTATTATTCGGCGTAAATTCATAATCTCTCTCTCTCTCTCTCTCTCTCTCTCTCTCTCTCTCTATATATATATATATATATATATAAATATATATATATGTATATATATATATATATATATATATATATATATATATATATATATATGTATATGTATGATAAATTTTGCACATTTAGACGTGTTTTTTTTATATTCAAATAAGCCATATGTTTTTGATACACTAATGTCTGGATTCTCTTAACCACCTGGGATCAGAGCCCTAGGCAAAATCACACAAAGACAAGAGCTTGTGACCGGCCGGGAGTCGAACCCTGGTCCGGTAAACTTGCATAGACAGTGACTACCTCTTGGCCAAGTGGTAGTCACTGTCTATACAAGTTTGTCGGACCAGGGTTCGATTCCTGGCCGGTCACAAGCTCTTGTCTTAGTGTGATTTCGTCTGGGGCTCTGATCCCGAGGTCGTTAAGAGAATCCAGACATTAATGTATCAAAAATATATGGCTTATTTGATATATATATATATATATATATATAGAGAGAGAGAGAGAGAGAGAGAGAGAGAGAGAGAGAGAGAAATATGAATAAGATCTAATATACTTCATTTTATTACGTTGCATTGAATGTTTGTCAAGTACCTTCCTATTCTCTTTATTCGGTATAGAGAGGAGAATTTGAAGGGGATTATGAGCAGATGAATTTTTGTAGAGTAATTAAAAGTGAGTGTTTAGTGGATATGTGTATGGGAAGGGTGATGATTGTGAAATATTTTGAATGGGTTCTGTCATGTGAGAAGAATGAAGAGTGATATACTACCGAAAACAATATGAAATTAAGAAATGCTTAGAAGAAAGAGAGAGGGAGACTATTAAAGAGATTGTTGTTAGCGAAGCCTATCGGATAGGGTAGACTTCAACATCCAGGATGCCACCTAGAACTGCAAGCAACTTGTGGCTTGGTGAACTTTCTAAGCACGGTTGTGTATGAAGCAGATGGCGTTGTTGTTGTTTAAGTTTTTTTACATTATGGTTTATCAATGATTCAGCAATTTTAGGTTAAAATGTGGTGGGGATTATTGTCTTCCATATTAATGGAAATCATCCTTTGTTTGGGGAAAATATCTTGATACACACATAAACATACACACAAAAACATATGTGTGTATATACAGTATATATATATATATATATATATGTATATATATATATATATATATATATTATATATATATATATATATAATATATATACAAATCATGTATTTTGCTTAGATTGAGAATCAACTATTATTCTCTGACTATCAGTACAGAATATATATGTTATGTAATCAATTTTTTTTAATTAATTCACAAGCTAGAAATATGTCATTAATGTACTGCACACCAAATCACTGTCTTTCACTGTCTCCCCTTAATCAGTCATAAAAGGCATAAGTTTAAATCCTTATCTACTTTACCACTTCAGATACATACTTCACTTTGAGGGTAAGAGATTCTTAAGCCATAGCAAAACTGATATTTTGGGCTTTATTTTTTAAAAGAGAAAAATGTTAGATAAAAGGGTAATGTTATTTTATCTTTCATATGTAGTCACTTGATAATGGTGGTGATTGATAAAGTTTTTCGGTTATAAGTACAGAACCTGAAATCAACTGGAATACACAATACAGTGACCAAATACTTTAGTTTAATTTCCCGTGATTGCAAAGTGAATTTAGTCACTGTTCAGTGTACTTACCCTTTGAGGTTTATGTACATATCACATGGAATTCCATTTGGATAGAAGTTATTTCCGAGTTGTAGGAAAATCTTATGTTAATAGGACATATGTAAAAACATTTGTGATTATTGTATACATGTGAAATATTGTGTCGGTTAAACAATTTTTGGGGAATAATTCGCTTTAATAGAAACTAACACTGGCTATGTAAAACACCGAGAGCCTAAGTGCCTGGAAGGCACAGCGACTTTGTTCTGAATTAAGAACTAAGATCTGATGGAAAGATTATGTAGTTTGATGTTATCTGACCACGGAGGGTTAGATTGTGCTGGTTCCCAAATATTTATTGATATTACAGGAAACCTCTGGTCTCTCACAATCTAATAATACCATTAATATCTCAATTCAATTTTTACAAGAGCCAAAGATATCTATTGATTAAACCCCCCCCCTTGGTTAGAATATGTTTTCTGTTCATAATCTCCTGGTGGCGAATAGACTATTGACACTTTTGAGAAGGGAAAATTTTTCATTTTGCAAGCCTATATGCTACATTGATTTGGAAAAGTCAAGAATTGGGTTTCAAGAATGGGTGTTTATGTGAGAGAGAGAGAGAGAGAGAGAGAGAGAGAGAGAGAGAGAGAGAGAGAGCACATCACGATGTACAGCATAACATTCCTTGATTTTAACCATTTCATCCCATTGAAATGTTCTCTCTCTCTCTCTCTCTCTCTCTCTCTCTCTCTCTCTCTCCTAGAAAATTCATCATCATTCTCATCATGTTCCATTGTTCTTAAAACTGCTATCAACATTTCCTGCCATTCTGAACAAAGGCAACTTTGATAAACTTCTCCCAAATGAATTTTCTAATTAAAATGTGCCTCGCTCAAGTTTCTCGCCATTTATAATGAGAGAGTAGGAGAGACTGAAAAGAAAAAAAGATAGACCACAGCGCCACCAAGAACACGTTTCGGAAGAAAAATTATCTTAAGTATTTGCTCGAGATGTTTTATTTTTGTATGTCATGGATACTTCGTTACATCCTTTCATCATTATTTAACATATTTTCACGATATATTTACCGTGGTATCGGTGACTTCTGAATCTCTCTCTCTCTCTCTCTCTCTCTCTCTCTCTCTCTCCAGCTGTTGTTATCATCGGACGCATTGTTCATGCTGTGACATCCTCACATTTCCCTCTTTCTTATCCTGCAACGCATATGGTATCCTCTCCCTTCTTCCCCTTCTCCCCAACATATCTTCGTCCCTTTTCCCCTTGTGTTCACCAACGCCACATTGTTCTTTCCCCTTTCGTTAACGAATCCGCTTTATTTCTTTGCGTCTCTCTTTTCGTCTCCCTTTGCACTGCCTCATCTGTCGTCACCACCACCACTATTCAGACGTAGCTCCATCACAACCTCCACCTCCTCCTCCAACCTTAGACCCCCGTCAAATCCCCAACCCTCCACCATGGAGTGTCCTGCCATTAGTTGAGTGGCAGAATGGCGGGGCGGTTTATAAATTAATTTGTTCCACGATCCTCCTCCCCTCCCCCTGGGGCAAACGATTGCATTATCTACCCAAACCCACTCGCGTGGGTGGGATGTTGGGATAGAGGAGTTTGGGGGGAGACAGTGTCTGGAGTTGGGATGTGGGTCGGCGGATATATAATGGTCCGATCCTTTTATTTGATAGCTTGCGTCGGACTCTGTTGAATGACGTCATGTATGTGTTTATGGTGGGCATCATTCCACATTGTGTTAATCACTCTCTCTCTCTCTCTCTCTCTCTCTCTCTCTCTCTTAATTGGGGAATTTATTGGTCACGCTCGAGTTTACACCATTGAACATTATTACCACAGATTGGGAGCAATGGTAAATTATGTAGAATAATGGAGCATATGCATCGCGTTCACGTAGTGTAGAGAGGTATTCGATATGCACGAGCTTTTCTTTTTCTTACTATTGCAAAATTATTTGCTTGTTATTCGACAATTTTATACATACATATATATATATATATATATATATATATATGTATGTATGTATGTATAATTTTACTATGTAAAGTAGGTAACGTCAGAAGTGTTTAGCCTTTCTGGTATATCATCAACTTTCTTTCGTATTTAGCCCGGCCAATATATGCTGGTACCTATTTACGCCTTGATGGATGTGGGCAAGAGGTAAGGATCGAATGTGGTCCCTGAGATTCGTATCACTGAGTATCGAACCACTGACACTGCAGCTAATGCACCTCTCGCTATTCGAATTATGTTTCAGTGGATTCCTTCAAATGCCGGGAAGGTTTGAATGTTAGGTTTATGAAATGAAATTTTCGAACGTATTTACATAATTTCTAGCGGTAATATATATATATATATATATATATATACATATATATATATATATATATATGGGCTGGACATAATGAGATTAACAGATAATAGATGGACTTTAAAATTAAGAGTTTGAGTCTCTCGAGATTGCAAACGAAACAGGGGAAGGAAGAGAAGACGATGAATTGACTACCCTGACATACTGTGTAATTGACGAAATAAGAAAATTTGCTGGTATAGACTGGCATAGAAAGACCATAACAGACGGGAGTGGAAGGACATGTCTGAGGCATTTGTCCTGCTGTGGACTAGCTACGGGTGATATATATATATATGTATATATATATATATATATATATATATATATACTCTAAATGTGTGAGTGTACCTGCCCTATTTCTAAGTAAATGTAAGATACCCCATCGGCGGACGTAGTGTCTGCGGGTGGTAGTGCAAATGTGCTGGTTCGAGTTCTGCTTCTGATAGGTAAACGTTATGTCGTTCTCTTTATTTGGATTTAGAAATACTGGTAAAAATAATTAATAAATCCCAAAGAGAGAGTGATTAGAGAAATGGGTTATTTCTACCAAAAGAACACATAACTGGTAAAAGGGACTAGTATATACTGTACATGTATATATAAATGCAACATATGTATTGTGTATATATACATTAGGTATATATCTATATGTATATTATATATATATATATATATATATAGGAGTTGGTTTTTTCCTTTATTATTTTTTAATAGTATTGGGCTTTATTTTGTTAATAATGGGTGCCTTGAAGCCTCTATGTTATTAATATTCAATATCTAGAGCAACTTACTCAGGAAGCATAAAAAATATTTAAACAGGATTTTTTTCTTTTTTTCTAGATAATTCCATGTCGATTTCTTAATTATTTGTTAATTTATTTTTTATACATATATTAAATGTCAAATTGTTCCTGATATTCAAACCTAACTATGAAATTGTCATTTACTCGTTCATCATGTAGTTAAGCTATTATTTGACTGGGATTTTTTTTTTATCCCCTTTCCTCTACACTTAGGGTACTTATGTTCTTAAGGGTTCCCATAATTTATATTTTGAGTGTGATACAAAAGTTTGATGATCTTTGCTTTGATTTTTTTTATTTGTAATATTAGGATTCTTATTCGTACATATTTCAATGGCATGACTTTCATGGACACACACACTCTCTCTCTCTCTCTCTCTCTCTCTCTCTCTCTCTCTCTCTCTCAAGTCATAATCTCATTCTATCATATCCCCTTAAGATTATTCTCTTCGGTTCCAGAACTGTATTCAGGGGTTCATTGTTACCTTATTCGCTCTTGAAAGGGATTTCCGTGCATTCATTATTTTCATGAATAGACAGTTCATGTAATGTGCAATAACTGAAATTTCATTCTTTCCATACTCAGCCTATTCTTTATGGACTTTTCTTTTCCTTCCACTTTGTCTTTTTGTGTCCACGTTAGTTATGTTGGGTATTTTCTTTTTCGTTTTTGTACAGTTAAATTTTGTGTTTGCAAGTTTTAAAGACTACCTCTGGTTTCTCTTGAATTTTTTATTAGTTTTTCAGGGATCAGCCAGAAATTGTCCCTATCATTTTGTCTCGCCATTCTTATGCCGTCGTTCCTGTGATCATAGCAATTTTCTTTGAGCTGCAGTTACCTTCCCTGTTCATTAACTGCCTTGCAATTTGTTTTTATGCTCTCCTCTGTTCTGTCTCCTAGTTTTCGTTTACGTTGCATGGTGGATCATATTCAGCTGCTCTCTCTCTCTCTCTCTCTCTCTCTCTCTCTCTCTCTCTCTCTCTCTCAATGTCAACATAGATGGGTTCAGTGTCAATACAGATAACGTCTGTTCCACTAGGCGGTGGGGGCGGAATTACTCTGTGACGTCACATGAGTACAACTCCAGGGCTTATCCATTGAACTGACTAAGAAACCTTTAGTCTTCATTCATTTAATCCTTTATATGGCGTGTTAGGTCATATTTTGAAAGAAGTTACATGCATAATGTTTTTCTAATACGCAGTGTCTAATTTATTCTCAAAGCCTTGTTTTATTCTTACATAGAATATAGTAGATTCAACACATATACCTAATTAAGCTTTCATATATGCTTATGCTTTACTCATTCATTTGCTGGTCCGGTGTCTTCTCTTCAAGCCATTTTTTACAATTTGCAACTCTCTCTCTCTCTCTCTCTCTCTCTCTCTCTCTCTCTGTCGGATATACGAGGTGCCTCACACTGAGGGACCTGGGGGAACCCAAACATAGAATAAGGCAATTAGGTAAGGCTCTCTCTCTCTCTCTCTCTCTCTCTCTCTCTCTCTCCGGTAGTAATATTATCAAGATTATAAATAATTGTTAAGAAATGTATTTGAATATATATATATATATATATATATATATATATGATAAAGGCTACAAAGATAGGTTAATTCTATTTCCCAAATCTAATTTTTATACAATAATTACATGTGTGTGTAGGACAGTGTAAAAAGTATTATACTTTTTCATTTGCACTTGACCACTAAACAAATTAAAGTATAAGAATTGTATCATGTACCACATAGGGAAGCAAAGAAATAAGTGATGAAGAATAGGATACAGAGAACACATTTCAAGCAAGTTTTTCATTAACACTCGATATCACATAAATATAGCCTACATCCGTTCACAAGTTTACATTCAATACATACTGTATAAGCAAAGGCAGTAATTATGCATGAATCAAACGATTATACTATGGGAAAAAAGTGCTGAAAGTTGTTCGCATTCATCTGACATCTTAAAATATATATATATATATATATATATGTATGTGTATATATATATATATATATATATACATACATACATACATGCATATATATATATATATATATATGTATGTATATAGTATATGATGGGAGTCTTCACTTGAGGAAATGGTTTAATGACGTGGTGACAAATTCTCTCAGAAGATTTTCTTTTTAGTTTCCTAGTTAACATCCGTTAAGTGCTACTGTCTTTTATTGATAATAACTTTATTTGAATAACGGATTTTAAAGAAAAAGTAATTTAGCAAAGAAATGCACAATTTCATCAGGCAAAGGTAGTTTATCTGATTTATTTAGCTTTGAAACCAAATTCACAATAGAGTCTGCAATCCTGTAGAGTCTAGCCATCTATGGCTTTGAAGAATTTTCTCATATAAGAAGTTGGGAATATATATATATACACACATATGTAGGCTATATATATATATATATATATATATGTGTGTGTGTGTGTGTGTGTGTACAAACCGGGAGAATTTTCTCATATAAGAAGTTGGGAATATATATATATATATATATATATACACACACACATATATATATATATATATATGTGTGTGTGTGTGTGTGTGTGTGTGTGTGTATAAAAACCGGGAGATTATTAGCACCCCACTACACCTCGGACTGGGGTCCATTCGGTTATTTTCTCTTTCCGAGACTGAATAATCCATAGAGGATTCATTGGCTAAATTCATGAAAGGATAGCCAGTTCCTTGTGAAGAGCAGTAGCTGTCTAGGTAAGGCAAGTGACCCTCCACAAGGAATTGAGGCGTGTGAAGACCCAGGCCTACGTGGCTGAGGGTTATGAAGCGTGAAGTAGGAGATAATGAATGGAGAATTAATGATTTAAAAATTCAAGAAATCTAACTGAGGCCCTTTGCGTCAATAGGCGTAGGAGGATATATATATATATATATATATATATATATGTATGTATAATTTCTATTATTTCAGTTAAATATCCCATTAAGACTTGCAGTGTTAGGTGTAATTAAGTAAATGAAAATTCTGATATTATTTACCAGATGTTGATTGATTCCAGCGTTGAGATCTGGGATGTGATTATAGGTATTGTGAAAGGGAAAACTAAGCCGTCATTGGTGGGAATGACGTCCGATTTAAATCTCTTTGTCCATGCGTCGATATTCTCGTTAACACTTCATCCGCTTTCGTAAACCGAAAGTCATTCGCATTCATGACCATTCGACACTTTTTGCAAAGACTCGAACAGCCATTGATACACCCAGGTATTCACCGGAAAGCAATACTAATTAGGCTGGAATAGACCTTGAACGTTTTTTCCTTTCCCGAGTGACGATTTTCACCTGATTTTAAAGATTGAATTTTTAAATTGTGATTTTTTTTTCTTTTTTAATCTTTCCAATAGATTTCTCTTCAATAAGTTAGGACTTATCTATTGGTAAAGTAATTCTTTTATGATTCATTGGTAGGTAATTTTACGTTTTCTATTTTATACTTAGTAATTTAATTCACTGGTTTTCAACTATTTTTTTTTATATAAATATGTTTTATACTTACATAAAACGCATTTTTTCAAATTCATTTCCTTATTGTTTTTAGCGCCACGATTTCTTAAATTTGTGGGAAGAATTGCAATATTTTGAAAATTTACATCCAATGTATGATATAGAGGCTGTTGGGAACTGGTCCTATACGTCTCCCATAGTTTTTAAAGGTAGCTTCAATGGGTCCCTAGAGATGAGGGTTATTGGAATGTTTTTTTTTTTCCGTTTCATATAGTAATATTCTTCAAATGTTATTTACTGATAATTTTTATGTTTTTTTTATAAGGTCATTCAATTTGGAAAGAACTGCGTCCTAACTCTGCAGTGAAAATGTTAATTCACTCTGCTGTGCTTGACAAGAAAATAAAATCTAGGTATATAATAATTAAGATGAAAAGCCTTCCAATTTTTTAAATTCCTTCAGTCACTCAAAAAAACTCAAATTCTTCTAGACATTTAAAAGAAGAGTAAAAATCACTCCAGTGATTCAGCAACTGATGTGTAAAATCCTTCAGTCCTCTCCAAAAGTCAAGGTTGAAATTTCCCTCCATTAATGTAAAGAAGGGTAAGTTAAAGATTTCTTCAGTCATTCGGAAACAGTGATGGGCATATGTTACGATCCTCGTGGGGATCGAACCAGGTTCGTTTGAATTGATTAATGAAAAGGGGACTTTTCAACTACAATAAACAATTAAACAATAGGAAATATAGAAAGAAAACTCTCAAAAGAAAACATAATTTTATTTACAACTAGTCAAAGGTAAATGTTTCTTGATTGAGTACTTAGGAAGCACTGAACTAAACAAAGAAAGTCATTTGATTAAACTACACTCCAGCAAATAGGGGAACAGTCAAGATAGTAGATGAATAATAATAATAATAAAAAAAAAAAAAAAATACTATTCACAGCAGTTCTCGACGGTTGACAGGAACGTAGATATTTCAGGTCCAGGCGTTTCGTGGTCGGTAATGAGGGCAGGGGTCAAACTCGTTCTGACATCTCGGACAAGGCTGGTTACGTCTGCATTCTGGTCCTTACGTCTTCCCTCCTTCCCTGTGCTTGTTCTCTCTCTCTCTCTCTCTCTCTCTCTCTCTCTCTCTCTCGTCCGTATTCTTGTTCTGTCTTTCGTACTCCCGTTCTGTCGTTCTCGTTGAAGTTTATATATCCCTGTATGGGAGGGGTTAACTACGTATTTTATGTATATATGTATATACATTTGTAGTATAGGTACAGGTGTACAGTTTCAGGGATGTTAACGTTGGATTTGGTTTAGTAAGTATGTATTTCTTTTTGTAATACCTTGTAAACTAAGGTATAGCAAATATTTGATCAATACCAAGCTGAAATGTCTGTACCCCTTTATGTTAAAGACAAAATTTACATTCTTGCAACATCTGGCGTATGTTTACAAAACTTTGTCAGAGGTGTGTATGGTTTTGCCATATTATGTAAACAAATTTTCATCTGCTTATCATCTTTAATAGAACGACGTATTTTTTCAACATACTATGTTAGCATATATCTGTGCTTGTCGATGCTTGGTTCCACTATTAATAATTCACGATTTCTTCATGTTTTGATTTAGTTTTTATATATGTCTTTTTTGATACTCGTCCTCTCCCCTCTTTATGTGCTTCGCTTACATGTCACCCAACCCCTTCGTTACATCCTCCTCTTCCTCTCTCTGCCCTAATACACTTCCTTTTAGATGCCAATTTCCTTTTCCAGCCTTCATCCTTCACTGCGTTCCTCTTCGCTTTCATATATTTCCCCCTTTTGTGTGCGTGTGTATATGTGTGTATTTGTGTGTAATGGTTTTTACCCTCACGGGTATCGTTGACTGTTTAGAAATATGTGGAATAGGTCTAACGAATTACCACGTGTAGTTCTTGTCAATGTTACGAACACATTGCCTGGAATTTTGTGTATTATGAAGTCGCAAATTAACAACTATTAACTATTTTTTCGCTAATAATACGTTTTATTGTGTATATTTTCATGAGTATGAATGATTAGGTTCATTGTTGGACCTGTTAATTCATAGACCTTCCAGTTGCGA
Source organism: Palaemon carinicauda (assembly GCF_036898095.1). Taxonomy (NCBI): domain Eukaryota; kingdom Metazoa; phylum Arthropoda; class Malacostraca; order Decapoda; family Palaemonidae; genus Palaemon; species Palaemon carinicauda. The sequence goes on along the minus strand of NC_090765.1, from coordinate 25,347,168 downwards.
AAATGAAAATACGACCATTGTGTATATATATCCAAGTTTACGATTTTTTATGAACATATTTATTTTAACTTTTATGCAATGATGATTTAATGAGTCTAATGTTTATATGCTCAAGATGCTTTTCTTAGCTTTTATATTGATTTTATATTTTCAATTGAATGAAATATACTGAAAGAAAACGTTTGTTATTCTACACTACGTATCAATCTTACATAGTTTTAATAGTTCCATAGCAGTGAATGTCAATAGAATATATTTTTAAAGAAAATGGTTTATATATATATATATATATATATATATGTGTGTGTGTGTGTGTATACTGTACATATGTATAGTATATGCGTATATACACACACGCATATATATATATATATATATATAAAGTGATGCAGGAGATCAGAGTAAGAGCAGTAGATCTAAATGTTAAGTTGTGAGAAAGAAAAATAAGCTGTGAATGGATTTTGAAATGACTGATCTATGCAGATAATATGTTTTGTTTTGGAAAAGTGGCTAAAAACTAATGGAGCGTGGAAAAGAATTTGAAGGTGTTAGCAAAAGTTAGGTAAAGAGGATGAATCGAAACCAGGGAGATGGAGTAATGAGTGTTTTTGCGTAATGTGAAAGACACATTGGAACTGGAAGAAATGTGGATATTTATAGAATTGATGAGAATATCTTGATTTTGTTTGGTTATGCGAAAATAGACCTTAAAGAGGATTAATGGAAAGAGTCGTGTTCCCTAGTGCTGGGGATACATGGAGAGGAAGGATGGAAAGCGATTATTAGATGGCTTGAAAGAGGATCGGAAAGATTAAATCTTCATATCCAACAAATACAGTGGTGCTACGTAGAGGTTAGTCACTCTGTGTAGTTTTGTTCGACGCATTTTGGATAGTCATATGAAGTGATTAATTTTGTGAAAGTGTTAATGCTGAGGATGTCAGCCACGATTCAGTAGTTAATGGATGCATGCCACAGTGACTTTTGGTAATTGTTCCTTTAAAACCACTAACCGTTAGTGGAGGTGGCTTAATTATATATATATATATATATATATATATGTATATATATATATATATATATATACACACACACACACACACACACTCATACCTATACCTATATGTTTTAATTCAATTAAGCCACAGTCACCTCTTAATATTTAGTTCACTCTGCCCTGGAAACACAGATCCTTGGGGTAGTTCCTGTTATGGTGAGTTCTTCTGTCCGGCAAAGGATTCGAACTTAACGCCGAGTAGAAAAGGCAAACGGTTGACTTGACCATTCGGACAGTCAAGCCAATCGTTTTCTGCATGTACTATATATATATATATATATATGTGTGTGTGTGTATATATATATATATATGTGTGTGTGTGTGTGTGTGTATATATATATATATATGTGTGTGTGTGTGTGTGCGTGTGTGTGTGTGTGTGGTAAGTTAACGTGAAATGTCGTGTGAAATTATTTATTTCTGAGCCATGAATGATGAGGAAAGGAAACACGGGAGAACGAGGCCTTTCATTTGGCCAGTTTCACTTTGTCACTGAATAATTGAATTTATTCCAGGAGGGGTCTAAGTTTGAAAAAAAAATCTGTATACATACATGCATACATCTATGAAGTTTTATATACATACATACACACCCGTAGGTATCTATTTTTGATAACCATATAAAACCAATCATATCCAGGGTCACAAGGGTTTTGCATATTTATGTGACTGATATAGATTTATTTTCTATTCAATGTGAATTCAAGTTGATGTGAATATCTTGTCTATTTCAGGTACGGAGAACGGACTTTTTGAATGGTGCATGTAGATGGTCTTCATATACCTGTTACGGTATGTTAATTTAATTTTATTTGATATGGGATGTTAGTATTGTTTATATAAGTTTAATGTTTCACACTGCTGGTATGATTTACTTGAAGTCTGATATAATTTTATTTATTTTTTGTGTGAAGAAATTGGGAAACATCTTTAATTTAAACACATGTAGGCAATACAATTTTATTTAGCCTGTATTTCCCTTTTGCGATATGCTAGTCTAGAAACATTTTATAAAAACCTTTCATTAAGCCATTTGTTTGGTGCTTATTGGGGTGCATTGGTGCATGAAATCTATAGCTTTATTGAGATTTTGTACTCCATCGATCTATTGCATTATTTTAGGGACTTCAATTATTATTATTATTATTATTATTATTATTATTATTATTATTATTATTGTTTTTGTTGTTATTGTTATTATTATTATTGTTATTATTATTATTGTTGTATTTTATTTCGATAAGCTTCGCTGTAAAATAAAAGCTGAAAAAAATTCAACATGAATAACGATAAGCTTTGAATTAAGACCACATCATTAAGTTTGAGTGTAAAAACTTCATCCGTTTGAACTATTCGTTTTAGAAGACAATTCCATATGATTTTCCTAACTGAAATATGTGGAAAGGTGGCAAAACCTGAGTTCATCAGGACATTTTTCCTTGCAAGTGATTGAAAGTTTCTTATCAAAATATCTATTCATATATATATATATATATATATATATACACACACACACACACACACACACACACACACCCCTTATATCATCAGCCGTTATTAGTCCACTGCAAAACAAAGGCCGCAGACATGCCTTCTGTTCTCGTCTGTTTATGGTCTTTTTATGCCAGTCCACACCAGCAAACTTTCTTTGTTCGTCAATCCATCGTCTTCTCTTCCTTCCCCTGCATCTTTAGTAAATTTTAGTGAGCCATTGTGTTATTCGTAATGTCCAACTATTATTTGCCGTTCTCATTATGTGTCCGGTTCATATTAATTTATTTTCCTTAAATGTTGTTAGAATATCCTCTACTTTACTTTGCTCTCGTATCCATGTTGCCAATTTTCTGTCTTTTAGTTTTATTCCCATCATTATTCTTTCCATACGTCTTTGAGTTGTAAATAGCTTATGTTCTAAGGCTTTAGTAAGGTTCCAAGTTTCTTATGTTTAATTTAAAACTGGTAGGACCCTCTGATTAAATACTTTTCTTTTTAGAGAAAGTGTTATTTTACTTTTCATAATTTGATTTTGTTTGCTAAAAACACTCTATCCTATGCTTATCCTTATTCTCATTTCGGTCTCGCGTCTTGGGCGAACACTGTCTGTCGTAAGTACGTATATTCATTAACAATTTCCAGAGGTTCATCCATAATCCTTATTTGTTGTTTGCATTTTCATTAAACATTATCTTAGTTTTATTCATATCAGTTTTTTAGTCCCATGTTTCTGCTTTCTCTATTCAAATCGTCTACCATCTTTTGAAATTCCTCCCATGATTCACTAACGACAACTATATCATTTGTAAAGCGCAAGTTGTTAAGGTATTCTCCATTGAAAATAATTCATACATTTTCTCTATATAGATTTGAAAAAAAAATTAGGCTTGGTGTAAATGATTTAGGAGAGATTGGGTCTTCTTGTCAAACTCTTTTTCAATCGGAATTTTCTCACTAGATGTAGTTTCAGGATGGCTGTACTTTTGTGTAGATAGTATAGATATCTTTAGGTGTTCTAAGGTAAGATTCATCTATCCATTGTCTGAAGGGCTTTCATTATTGCTGGTGTTTTGACAGAATCGAAGGCTTTCTCATAGTCTATAAATGCCATACATAGTGCTTTATCCTATTCTGTTGATTTTTTCATTAACCACTTAATTACATGGATAAGGTCAGTTGTTGAATATCGACTTCCAAAGACTGGCTTCTCTCTTGGTTCGTTAAAGTCTAGCTGTTTTTGTATTGGGCCTAATATGATGTTTGTAAATATTTTATATTTTACGGTGAGTAATCTTATTGGGCGGTAATGTTTCATGTCTTTTGTGTATCCCTTCGTTTGTATTAATATAATGATAAAGTTTTCCAAGCCGTAGGTATATATAGACCATTCTTACATACATTTTGTGTGAAGTTATGTTAGTTTCACTACTATGAAATGTCCCCCGTCGATTATTAAATCAAGTGTTAGGCCATAGACTCCTGCTGCTTTGCCTCTTTTCACGTCTTTTAATGCTTTCTTTACTTTGGTACCGAGTCTGGTGTTTCATTATTTCTATTGGTAAAGCTATTTTTATATCACTATTGTATAGTGGTGTATAGAAATCATCTGCATTCTTATCACCCCATCTCTTTTATTGATAATATTTCCATTTTCATCCTGTAAAACAGTCATCTGTTTACACCCTGTTCCAAGTCTTCTTTTCGTCAATTTGATGCTTCCTTTCTTTAGGGTTTCCTCAATTTTGGTCTGATTGTGTGTACGAATGTCTTGGGTTTTTTTTTTTTTATTTTGAATAGTAATGATAATCCTATATCATCTCTTGGATTTTACCCTTATTTCCAATGTTTTCTTTATTGGGCTTTTTTTCTTTTCTAATAGATTTCCTTGATCTTTGATCTTATTTCGGAACTTTTCCACCTATCTATTGTGTTGATTCCAATACAAATTTGATTAAATTATTGTTTATTTTTACTTTACTTGCTTTCATTTCATCATGTAACTGGGAGTAATCTATTATGTATTGCTAAACAAAACTCAACCGATTTTTCTCTTAATACAGGAGTGTTCATATCATTTCTTAAAAATGTGTGTATATTCACACGTGTGTGTGTGTGTATATATATATATATATATATATATATATATATATGTATATATATATATATATATATACATATATATATATATATATATATATATATATATTTACCTGCATGAAAACAAAATGTCTAATTTCTTATTGGTACGTACTTGCTGTATACCTCTTGCAAGGAGCAGGCTCTCCTCCTCATGACTATCTTCAGCTGATGCAAGGCTTGTGCTCACCGGGGCCGCAACGTAATGAACAATTACCAGAGCCTTTTACAAATCGAGTTACAACAGGCCATTCATCCCATCTGGCAGGGCTGGTGGTGAATGGCGGGGGAAACAGAACAGGAAAACGTTTTGCAAATGGGCTGAGAGAGAGAGAGAGAGAGAGAGAGAGAGAGAGAGAGAGAGTTTGCTCTGCTATACCCTGTCACTTGAAGTTTCTTCCGATTTCTTTAAAAAGATGTAACCTTTTATCCTTGAACGGGGTGAGTGTGTATTTAGAATTAAGACAACAAATTTGTAAGGTGCCTCAGAGACTTTTGTTTATTGTTGATAACCACTTATTTGCTTTTATAAGTAGGTAAATGAAATATTAACCTGTCTTAAAACTTTGGCTATGATTTTTCAAATATTTGTACGTATATTCATTGTTCAATAAAGAGAAGAATTTTGTGAACAGTACATTTAATTTTTGTATACAAATATTTGCTACTTTATGATTGCTTATAGATTTAACCTTTTACTCGACATTACTTAAAAAATCAGATTTTAAGGGATAAGATTTCGTCCCAATAATTCAGACATATTTTACCTATAGAAATTAATTTCACTGGTAAGAAATCTTATATTCAATGCACACCGAAAGTATAAAAACAATTTTTAAAGTTAATAAGGTTTCTTTGAGGAAATAACCATATTGTCTTATGACGGGTGACAGTTATTTGTTTGATTTTATAACCAGTAGTGGTTTTCTCTCTCTCTCTCTCTCTCTCTCTCTCTCTCTCTCTCTCTCTTTCATTAAGTAATTAAGAAAACTTGGTTTATTTCAGATTTTCTCTCTTTTTTTGCCATTATTCATTGGAAGTTTTAATACGCTGATGTGTTCTTTTATATATACGAGATTTTTTCCGAGGTGAGAGAGAATGTTCTTTTGGTAAGAAAAAGGTAAGATTTATTATCTAATAATTAGATGGGAATGACACAGCTGGCATAGAAGATATAGCTGAATTTCTATTGAGAAGTTATTTAGGGTAGAAAACAAGTCCTTTCTTAAAGGAGATACTTTGTAATGTAATTAGATTTGGAAGAGCTCCACGTTTACTTTGTAGTAACAAGATATTCCAGTACTATGCCACAGGTACTATAAGATTATACACACACACATATATATATATATATATATATATATTAGTCTTAAAGATTTGTTTAAGAAATCAAAGAAATTAAAGACCGCAGCAAGAAGTTCTAAAGAGGTCATACAAATCTAGGATTGACGAAGAAACAAAAGGATTAAGTCTAATAGGTAACTTACATGCCAGAATGATACGAATAGCACAGTATATATATATATATATATATATACATATATATATGTATGTATATATATATATATATATACATATATATATGTATATATATATATATATATGTGTGTGTGTGTATATATATATATATATATAAAAGAAGGGTTGGCAGATTGCTGGTAAGATGGTTTATCATTGCTTCTGCAGTTTAAGAATAGACATGGTAGTGAAATTTGTGCGGATAAGCAATGCCATACTTGTGTTTGTTTGGTGGAATGGAAATTTATAAACTTAAAAGGTATGTATTTATTATAGATTTTTTACGGAACTGACTAAACGTCAGCGACCAATTGATAAAATCGTTATTATAATTCGAACTTGGAGTGTCTTTTAGAAAGTGATTTATTTTTTTAGCTTCATAATATTAAAACCAATTATCAAATTTTGAGATAGTAGTCAGTTCTTGGGCGTAACAGTAGAAAAGGTCAATAAATTAGTATATGGAGATTATTATTTTATTTTGACGTATAGTTATTGATGAAAATCGTACGGGTAACTATCATATGTCATCAAAGCAGTTTCCAAGAAACCTGAATATTCCGTTGTAATAATGGCATGAAATAATGATATGAAAATGAACTGGGTTAATTCGTTATGACTTGGATACATGTATGAAAGTTTTAAGGCCTCTTATGGTTTTCTGTCAGACATCACTGGCCGTGATAGATTTTTTATTTATTTGTTTTTTTTTATTGTTTTTTAATTTTTTTTTCCGTGTTTATATTTGTTCATTTCAAAATCTTATGGAATTATTTCGTTCTTTGCGGTACTTGCTGATTATGAATTTTGTATTAATTTATTTTGATTTTATGCATTCATATTAATTGTAATTCTATTTATGTATGAACATAAACCATTGCCATTCAGATTTACGTATCAGTGGATTTAAATGCATTTACCTTGTAATTCTCAAACTTGGGAGATATATTCTTTCTTTAGGAAAAACCTGCGGTATGAAATGCCCGGAAAAGTTTTAATTTTTCCCCTTTTTCAATACTGAACAAACTCAAGTTTTATGGATGAAGTGTTTGATGCCCTGAGAGAGAGAGAGAGAGAGAGAGAGAGAGAGAGAGAGAGAGAGAGCCTATTTTATGTAAATTAATACAGTTGTAAGTATTGAAATACAACGCCCACGCCTCTTCGTTCAGTAGCTACAAAAAAATTAACCTTCATTTCTCTCCGGGGATATTCCTTATGCTCCCTTGCACCTTTCTTAGAGTAGTACCCATAGAATTACTTTGGTTTGGCAGTTCAAGTTTCACCAAATTGAAATACCAAGATTGTTTTATTGATGCTCCTACATCTTTCTCGCTTTCCTTGCCATTTCCAATTAAACAAAAAAGAAATATAGCGAACAATCTCTCTCTCTCTCTCTCTCTCTCTCTCTCTCTCTCTCTCTCTCTCTCGATATCAAAGGTACGTAACATTTTGATTAATTTGTAACTTTCTCTTTGAGTTATTGCAGCTTTGGCGATCCATCGAGAACAGTGCAATAGCAACGAGTCACGTTAGAGATTTTACAAAATTCATCTGAAAGTAAATTTCATTTTGAATCCTAAACATCATCAACTCTCTCTCTCTCTCTCTCTCTCTCTCTCTCTCTCTCTCTCTCTCTCTCTCCAAATTTTTATTTTTTTTTACTACAATGCAACTCTGTAATGTAATTTATTTCTTTAAAAGTCGTACAAAATTATTTCCAAGTTGAATATTTTTTTTATGTGTAAATCTGAAGCGTATTTGTTCTAATTGTTTGCTTTTATTTATCTTTAATAAATCATACTCGTATACTTTATTTCCGTATTTCATGTAGATAAGTTTCTAGAATATAGATATTTTATTTTTTTTTCCTTTATGAGATTATCTTATGATTTATTCTAGCCATGTTTTTCACATCTTAATTCCACTTCAATTTTGCATTGACTTTTGACCTATTCATATTTTTCAAGCTTCGATTTTAATGAATTTAACTCGATGCATTACCACCTCCGTTTCCGTTAAATGATCCTGACTCTGTACCATGGTATTCCACTGTCATGGGTTAGAGTTCTCTTGCTTGAGGGTGCACTCGGGCACGCTGTTGTATCTAGTTTCTCTTCCTCTTGTTGTTATAGTTCTTAAAGTTTATATTGGAAGTATTCATTTTAATGTTGTTACTAATCTTAAAATATTTTATTTTTCCTTATTTCCTTTCCTCACTGGGCTATTTTCCCTGTTGGCGCCCCTGGGCTTATAGCATCCTGCTTTTCCAACTAGGGTTGTAGCTTAGCATTTGATAATGATAATAATAATAAATCCCTTATGGTATCTCGCAAAACGTCATTTGTTGTCAAGTTACACCGTTGTACAACCATATACAATATTTGTTCATTTATAATATTTCATGTCTTTTTGACTCAGTTTTGCATTTGGTTATGGTTATATCGATTGATTACCTCTTCATCTGCTAGGTCCCATTTTTGCGTTTTTCTTTATCATTCACGTGGACAAATTCTTATGCAAGTTTGCACTCATGTATGAAAACATTACTCAATTTTTATGTAGTGTTCATGATCTGCATAATCTAGTTGCTAATGGGATATTGATTCTAAGTAATCCCATCCATTTTACTCTCCCATCCCCCCTAATCCTTCCCCCTTTTCTGATATCTCCTCCTTCTCTTGTGGTTGTGGTCCAAACCCCCGTCGCTGGAACACTTGATCTTTAAGTTGGGTCGTGAAGCTATGGATTAGTTTTAAAGTCGTCATGCTAACCGTATAAATATTAGTCTTTGCGGGCGAAAAAAAGGGCGGCAGATTCATTCATCAATAATGTGTCAGTTCTTTTAATTAGCCGACTGTAAGTACGTGAAAACTTTGATTTTAAATAGAAAGTTGGATTCAGTTTTTTTTTATTATTGTTTGTGGCTTTTTTAGGCCTCCGTCCACAGTCAGGGGTAATTTTTGAGAGAAATATATAGCTTATATGAACTATTTCATCAAGTTTTCCATTACTTTTTTCCCTGGAACAGTCTTGGGTTCGTAGTCTGGAAGATTATTTGAATTTGAATAAAAGATTCTCTATAGTTTGTAAGTTGTTTCGTTCAAGTTTTCTGTTTTTCAATGATATTCGATGGTCGTTCAAATTTTCTATTTTCTATGATATTTGTTGGTCTCTCGATTTTTTTTTTTTCCGTTGATATTCGACGGCCATTCAAGTTTTCTATTTCTTTTATGATATGCCTCGTTATTTCTGTCGATCACATAGTGGTTTTTGTTTAATTTTTTTCTAATACAATCTTTTCAAGCCCCTTTTTTCATTATTCGGTCCAAAATTTGTCCAGGTCCCCTTTTATGAAAAGAACGTCTGTATAGTCTGCTGTTTTGCCCATGCCATATTTCATCTATGATCGTTTTAGATTTGCATTTCACGAGGATCTCTCATTTCATTCAAAACTTTCTATAGTTTCATTGTTTTTATAATATGATTATATCTTTAATTTCTTTTACTAAACGAGTAAATGCAAATGAACCTTATTATAGGGTTAGAAATAAAGTAACTGGTATTTCGTACTATTGTTTACTCGTTACTTTTTTCATTGATTCTATTTGGTTAGTGTTAGAAGAAATGATATAGTACAGTAATCTGAGAAAAGATGTTTAACGATTAATTTTTAAATTACTTTAAGAGATAGTATTAAAATTTTTAGAATAGCATTATTTCTGACATGTCACTGGAAGCGAAAGAAGGAAATATTTAGATTCAAGAAATGGATACATATGTAATTGGGGTTTGCTTTTAAAGGAAAGGTCCCACGTATCATTGCAGATTCTTCAAGATGAAAGATGAATTGTTAAAATGAAAAATAAAAAGCACTTGGATTTCCTTTAATTGAAGAGGTTCATTGGAATCAGAAAAAAAGAAAGTAACCTGAAAAATAACAGCACATCGTATTTTTTGTTGCAATAAATGAATGGATTAGGACCCACAATATGACTCTTGAACAAAGAAGTGTTAAATAGAAATAAACATTAAATGAAATGATTGGAATTGCCTGTAATGAAAACTAAATTTTAGGAATGAATGAAGTAGAACTTAGAAGAATCCCTCAGTGTTAAGTATGGACCCAAACTAATATTGTATTGGAAAGTAAAATTGAAAAGTGACTATTTTCCCAGAGGGACCCTCTCTCCCCACCTTCGGTGCACGATTGCTGATGAGGCTACTAAGGGGAGGTCATTTGAAGTCGTTAGGAGGCTAATGCAACCTGATGATGACTTGCATCATTGCATAAGCAACTGTTGAAAGAAATCTTTTTGATTTTTTCTTTTATTGTTTTTATCGATTAAAATATGTGCTTATTTTAGTGGAGGTGTCTTGTAACTTATACCCATTAATGTTTGGTTTTTTGTTGATATTAGATGTGACATTTGAGACATTTAACTAAGTATTTACATAAATTATATTTGAGGTGTATAACTAAGTGCATATGGAGTTTGTGTTATAATGAGCTAATTTCACAATAACTTGTTGGCTGTGGCTAATAATCTTACACTGATGTATTGTATTTTCAGTTGGTTTTTCGCGTTAAATCACTATTCCTCCTGAGAAAATCTATGATTAAATTAAGATGTTCTAATGCCTTTTATCTCTGCCTTCAGTTCTCTTTTTATCTCCATTTGAAGGAAGCGTAATGAATAACTGTACTTTAATAATAGCCTCACTGTACTTTACGTACAATGTCTTGAAAGCACGTTCGAGTGAATGGATAACTATGTATTGTCGTCAATAATGAAGTCGAATCATTCCTAGCATTGATAACTAAATAGGAAACTCATAATTGCCTTGATGTTTGTGGTTCCCATAGTATTTTGGACGATTCAAGACTGCGATTCTGTGCTATGGAGTTTAGCAGTGTTTTTGCAATTAGGGAAACTGGTAAATAGATGTTAAAATACATTGATATTTTAGAAGTTCATTGTGTCGAGATATTTATCGCTTGTTGGTTTACTAATTGAAAAACATTCATACCAATGAGAGAAATACAGTGCGGCTTCCAGTGTTTTAGGAAAGAAAACGATTTAAAAATTGCTCTCTCTCTCTCTCTCTCTCTCTCTCTCTCTCTCTCTCTCTCTCTCTCTGGCAATTAATTTTTGAAGTTGTACTAGTTTAACCTTCCTTAAGTGGATGCAATGGTAACATCCAGGACGGACAATTATTCACACTTTGGGTCTTTGTGAAAATAGTGTTTTTATTTGTATTGATTAATAGTTATAATAATAGCGAATATGTTAACAGTAGGATGACTAGATAGAGTGGTTGAGAATCCTTCCCATAGACTAATAAATCTCCTTTTTTTATCAATTCGTTAGTTTCTTCATGTATGTGTTACCACTTCTACATATAAAGTTATATTCAGAATTTTAGCGTATTGTAGGTGAGCTGAAAGTTTAATCCCACTGTCCCCCTTCCTCACTCCCAAACTCTTTTCCCCATTTCAAATGGCAGAGTGTTTTTCATTATATTAGGATTGGCGTTACTCAATTTGAAAAAGGTTTTATCTTTTTTTTTTCACTTTCGCTTTGCTTCATTGTGTTTTTGTTCCTTTTGAATGTGGAGGATGTAAAAGTTGCTTATTCGTGTGTGCTGATACTATTATTTAGTTTGTATTAAACAGAATATATGCTTTTTTTCTCGTGTGTATAACAGATTCAATGAAAAAAGCTTTTTATATGTTCAAAGAAAATGTCAGCTTTAAAGGAAAACGAAGGCATATTTATTCACTAATTGCGGGTAGTAAATCCCCCTTTTTTCAATTTTGCTCGAGCCTCATCAACAGCATGTTATATATCCAATTGCGTTATGACCTTATCATATATTCTCTTTATGATCTGGCAGAGCCTCTTATACATGATAACGTCTTCTTTTGTTTGCTAAAAATTCTGCCTCGTTTAAAAATCTAATCGTCTCGTGTTCTTTAGTATCTGGAAATTTCTCACCCTTTTTATAATTTTATTGAAGTGTTCTTTTTATTCTAGGAAACTTCAGTCCATGTATGGGAGGTCTGACGGAATGAGCACCTTATCGAGTGTATACTTTATAGAATAAGTAGGAAGAAGAAGAGAGATCTTGGATGTTTTTAAAGTGATAGAATACCCTTTTTACGGATGTATTTAAAGTGAGAGAATACCATTTTTTTAAAGGGGGTAGAAAAGAATTTGTGACAATGGGAGCAAAAAGACAAGTTTACAGGAATCTGATGATACGGAATAAATTGGAGATTTTGTTACCTGGTAGTGGAGAGGAGTCTTTAACTCAACCAGATAATTCAAGTGTTGTCTAGTTTTTAATCACCACTAAATTTATCGGATTATTGAGGTTTTACGGGGCTATGCGTTACATTTCTTAATAAGAATTAGGTAACGTGATCCATAAGATATTACCCACTACCGTATTTATTCATTTATTACTATTTTTTGTCTGATATAGGGCAGTGGTGGCAGCACCCAGAGGAAGATGCAGCGATTCTTTGGGAGGTTATCAAGCAAATGTATGGTCTCTTGCTGTCTCTGTGTGATGGCTCTGCTTATGTTTTTGTATGGAAAACCATATTGGTTTGGTGTTTCCTTATTTGTTTCTTTATTGAATGCTTGAATGGGAAATTGGTTGTAAAGTACAAAACCATCAATTTTGATTATAATTTTATTGTCATAAGCTAAATAGACGGAATGTTTTATATAAATTAGTTTCTATTTATTTTAGCCGAAACTACAATGCTAAGGATACATTGTTCTTAATTGTTCGTCTGCCTTTTCGGCTGATATGAATGTTTGTGTTCGTCTAAACCAACTATGCAAGCGTAACAGCATTGAGGAGGCGGCTCGTTTTGAAAACTGTCCATTGTGAATTCAGAATGCTTTTAGCTACTGCCAACCTGACTGCATTGGAGCACCGGATATAAAAAATTTGTTTGAACTGCCCACTTACCTCACTGCGTCACGTTCATACAGCAGCATTCAGCATGTTTTGGAATATCTCTCTCTCTCTCTCTCTCTCTCTCTCTCTCTCTCTCTCTCTCTCTCTCTCTCTCTCTCTCTCTCTCTCTTCTTTATATATATTCGATGTTGATATTTATTTAATTTTCACATATTGGATGCCGGTGTATTTAACGTGTTTTGCGATTTGGGAATATATTCCATCAAATTTATGTCTTCGTGTTATATTAAGAGTTTTCTTTCATTCTCTACCAAACTGAATTGTTTGAAAATGCAAATAGAGCATTAGTTGGATCAAGTTTCAATGTTAACAATGAAACAGTAGTTGAGCTTTTCAGAGTAATTACCTGAAACAGTTATAGGAAACCTGCGAAGAAAGGTTTCATGTTGCTTTTTCTGCTACTAAATCGTGTAATGATGAATTGATAGTTTCCTGTGTTTTCTTCTTTTTTTTTTTTAGGGGGGGGGGGCGGCGTTCCCTTGCTGTATGTACATATTTGTTTAGTGGAATTTTTAACTGGATTACAGTTAGTACCTGTTTGAAATAATTTTAAAACTTCCCTGAAATATAGATGTCGGCATTATTATGCAGAATATTTTTTTCGCTGCTTTCAGTTTTCATGACAACAATATTCTAATATTTTTGGCCTTATTGAAAGAATAGCAAAATAGATTATTTTCCGATATTTTCCTGTCGTGGTTTTCTAATGTAGTGTTGATTACCCACGCTAGTTGTATGATTGGGGAACATATTACGGCAGTGTAAAGAATATTATCCTAATTCAATCAATAGTGCTCACCCTCATTCAGGATTTAATTTTATTTTCTTAAATTTATTGTCTTAGATATATGCAGAACACATTGGACGGAGGACGATGACTACTGAAATATTGACAGTTTGGGTCCCAAAGGATTTTTATGATAGTGAGAACCTTAAGTGAAAGATTTTTTTTTTAAATTATATTTACTTTTCTTCATGTGATTGTGTTTCTCCAAAAGGGTTATCCTAATACAGGAGTGGTTGAGGCATCAATCTGTTTTCATCAGTGGTCTCCACCTTCACGAATCCGTCTTCATCACCACAGCTGACATCCAGTCCTTCCTTCCCTTCTCTATCCATCTATATATACACATCCTTCTCATTGTCCGGGGAATTGCGTTCTTTAGGGGGTTTATTATGTAGGCGTTATGATGTTTTATTGCTTTCGCACTAAACACATATTTCCTTTATACATTATACGCACCATTTGTTAAACTATTTCTGCATATTTCTTAGTGAAAGAAATGTTGCTTTTGTCCTACATGGCATATCAGAAAATTTTTTGCAATTCATATTTGCACAATGCAGGATAGCTTTATTTCAAATTGTAGTTCAACTATTTCAGTGACATTTAATTTAACATGACAAAAAAAAAATCTTCCTTAAATTATCGAGTAATTACCAAAAATTATTAAAATTACCGGCTGGCTTGCATCAATTAGTCATTATCCTGCCTTGGCATGGTAAAAATATGCCAATCAGATAGATTGTTCTTTGCTGGATTTCGTATAAATTTTATCAACGACATTTTGCTTAGTAATTTTATGGGTATATATGTGTGTGTGTGTGTGTGTGTGTATATATATATATATATATATATATATATATATATATATATATATATATATATATATATATATATATATATATATATATGTATATATATATATATATATATATATATATATATACATATATATATATATATATATATATATATATATATATATATATATATATATATATAATTTTATGTTTCAGAGAGAGAATTTGATATCGTGGGCGAATGTTAACTAAACCAAAAATCCCTCAATGGTATTTATGATTTTGCGTGTCGATTACTTCCGAATCTAAGCATGGTTGTGGTTGCGTGCAAGAAGGACGTAAATCTTATTGTTTAGCTTTGAGTGGTTTGTCTTTCTACAGTGAATCTTTTTTTTTTTTGTATATGTGTAAAAAAGAGCAATTAAGAAAATTAATCCACGGTTGTAAGTAGAACAAGTAGAAGTACATCTTTTGTAAAATGATCGTCCTCTGTCTGATGGAACTAACCGACTGTAATTTTGTTCAAGTTAGTGCGAAAGTTTTTTCTGGAGAGGAAAGCGGGAAAGTTATATAATAAAGATTATTCCCTGATTTGAGGCTTTGAAGGAACGGTGATTAGAAAATATCTCGATTTCTTTGCAAGCTCTCTCGTATTATGTAAGTTATTATATGATAGGTTATTACATGATAAGTTATTGCCTATATGTTTTTAGACCAGAAGACTCTTATCTAATGCGTTTTTAGTTTCAGAGATTTGTGATTAAGCTTTAAGAATTTTTGATAAAACTTTATTCTTAGTGGTAGTTGGTGATGGTATCTTGTAGGGAGTTTTCTATGGCGTTTTGTCGAATTACTCTGCTCGTTATCAATATTTTATATTTGGATGCCTATATTAACATGATAATGATGATGATGATGAAAAAAGTAATAGCGATTATGATAATGATAATTTCATTATTATTATTAGGTGGTTTTCCTTAAGCAAGGGAGTGGCCCCAGAGAAAAAGATCAACGTAGTCACTGCCAATTTCATACGTAACTACTGAATTATGGATGAACTCCTTTTTTCGGAAAATCCACAGCAATTTCTGCCACAGACACAGAAATCTCATGGACATGTCGTCGAACCTTTTAAAAACACTGGTCACTCATTTCTATCTAGCACGCGCCCTTGGTCTTTCAGAATAATAGGGCTCTTCCTTTTAATAGCTCTGTCACATCATATTTGAGTTTTTCCTCTCTTTATCCTGCCTAATACTTATGAATTATTCACATTTTTTCACAAACCTACATGTTTCATTCTTTTATGATATGACTATGTTATTTCAAAACACGTTTATTCGTCCATAATTTTTATTTACTAACCTCTTTTTACTATATCTATGACATTTGGCTGGATAGTGAGTCTCCTCCCTTTTAATAATGATAAATTAAATCTATTAGACTTTATATTGCTCGTCTTTTCAATTCTTTGTATATGACAACTTCAACGAAGGATAATTTACTCAGCGTTTTATTAATTTATTCCCTAATGGTTTACACAGACGTACCAACTTTTCAGGTTACACCTCTTCTTTCGTCTTGCCATCTTCCTTTATATTTACTCCCAATTACCTTTTAGAATTCAGCGGCTTTATTCTCCACCTTCCATATAAAAATGTGTTCTTTTTTCTTCCATACTCTAAACTTTTTGCTCTTGTAATCCCTCTCAAACTCTTTTGAACTAGTTTTCACTATTTTGTTTCCATTATATCGGATCATTACAGAATCATCAGAACAATTGCCTTTTTTTTTATTCCAGAGCTTTACACCCATATTTTTACTTTTTCTTCACTTCCTAAAGCATTTGATTTATAAATATATTGAACAGTCACAAAGCCATCACGCCTTCGTCCCAGACCACTTTTACACCATACCTTCGTCTTTCCCATCTAGAATATAGTCCACCTATGTCATAAAAAACCTGTATTCAGTCAACAACAAATTTTCATGCATATCTCAGCACGCACTAAATTTCCCCTCTGTGATTCTGTTATAATATTTGACATAATTTATGTCACATTAGGGCTGCAGTAGCTAATTAAAAACGTCCCTGTCTCGGAATCTGTTCGAGAGGAGATATAGCCCCCACTCAAGGCTAATAATTTCCAGAAGTATCAGCAACCCCGCCGTCCTTACGAGCAAGTTATGTGGTTTGTAATGGAGCCTGTGTAAATGTAACGGTTGAGTCATCAGTAGCCATAACCTGGTCCTCCCTTATCCTAGCTTGTTATGAGAGGGGCTTGATTGCTGGTCATATGCATATATGGTCTGTTTGTAAGAAATTATCCTGTTGCTTGCCCCTGTCACTCGTGAGTAACACAATAAACATACTGCATAGCTTTATCAATTTTCTTTTAAACTCTTAATTTATAATTGTTTCAATACAAACATTTCACCTACACATGGTGTTCCCTACCTAGACTCATATTGTCTTTCCCTTATTATTCTTACTGTCAATCGAAATCCAACCATACATCTTTTTTTAGTATGATTACAGTCTCATTCATTACTTTAAAACTTATTTTATGATATAGTCATTTCTCCAGTTATGTAACATAAGGCCCATTTAATGCTGACATTCTCTTCCATCACGTTTTTATTGTCGCGAATGAAGTGAGTGACCATATCATGGGCGGGGGAAGCTGATTTTCGGCAACGGGGTCAGTAACACTATACTAATACAGATATACATGTTAAATTTTCAGGGATTGTTAGGATCTATATAACCTTTGCTTCTGACAAATTTCATTTTCATACCTGCTAGAGACATGCCCTGGTGGTAATTTTTGTACAAAAAATGACATTTAAAAAAAAAAATCCGTGTGGGGCAATAAACTCCAACAGTTTTAAAGATATCCAAATGTTTTTTCACAGGGTTCCTTGGGGGTTATGTGAACTACTTGAGTTTCAATATTTATATTGATACCTGCCATAAGAAAGTCACAGCAGCCATTTTTCGGTACGGCTGGGATGCCGATTTTCGGTGGTGAATTTCTCATAGACTAATTCACATATCTAAATGAAATTTTATCGGGTTTCATCGGACTGACATTTTCTTTCTCTATTGTAGTTTTCATGTTGATGCTAAAGAAAACCCACGGTAGAAGATTTTTGTTATGAGTGGAATGGTCATTTTCGACGCCGTAGTAAATGGCTCCTAAACTAATTCTCATATCCAAATGAAAATTTCAGGGATTGATATTAAACATATTTTTTCAGACAATGCCAATTTTCATTTTAATATTTGCTATACAAAAGCCACAGCAGCCATGTAGCAGCGTGATAGTTAGCGACATTCAACGAGGTGAACTACACGTTCCAAACATAATACCCGTCCCGAGTTGCACCTATTTAGTTCATAAAATGCAACAATGTCATTCTTACTCATTCTTTTTTAAGCCCTCTATCTACCATATTATTATATACTTTATTTACGCTGGTCAGCCCTCAGTCACACCTTCACAACGTTTTGTAGAATATTAATCGTATTCCCATCAATTTTGGGTTCCTTTCAATTCTTCAACACAATTTCTTGGTTGTAAAAAGATAAGAGATAAACTATAACATAGACTAAAGAACAGCTTTTGCATTCTTGTTGTGTGGACTAGTTCTCAAAAGAGAAATGTTTGGTTGTTCCGGTAATGCTGTTTCATGCTCTCTTTTAACTTGCAATGGAAATCATAATGATGTTTATGAAAACTTTTATGTTATTTAATAGACAGGTTTATTCCACTAGAGAATTATTGGTACTTTGATTGGCTAAACAGTACTACATTGGATCCCTCATTCTAGTTACGGTCATTTTTCCTTTGTCTACACATACACCGAACAGTCTGGCCTATTCTCTCCACATTCTCCTCTGTCCTCATACACCTAACAACACTGAGATTACCGAACAGTTCTTCTTCGCTCAAGGGGTTAACTACTGCGCTGTAATTGTTCAATGGTTACTTTTCCCCTTGGTAAGGGTAGAAGAGACTAGCTATGGGAAGCAACTCTTCCAGAAGGACACTCCAAAATCAAACCATTGTTCTCTAGTGAAGGGTAGTGCTATGGTCTTCCACTGTCTTGGGGTAGAGTTCTCTTGATTGAGGACACTTTTCTTTCTTATTTCTCTTCCTCTTGTTATTTTGAAGTTTTTGTAGTTTATATATGAAATATTTATTCAAATGTTGTTATTGGTCTTAAACTTCTCTTGCAGTTTGTTTCCTTATTACCTTTCCTCACTGAGCTATTTTCCCTGCTGGAGCCCTTGGGCTCATAGCAATTTGCTTATCCAACTAGGGTTGTAGCTTACGAAGTAATAATAATAGTAATAATAATAATAATGATAGGAAAAGCAAGATAGACAATTATGCATGACACCGTAAATACAGTATTTTTATGTTCAACAATTTCAAGTGAAATTTATTATAACCTGTTCTTTTTAATAAGATAATGTATATAGTTTAGCTAAATCACCGTTGAGAGCTCTTCCAATTATTGTTTATATTAAGAAATATATATTTTTATATCAAACAAGTATACGGTATACCATCTAATTAAGTTTTCTAATAAAATGTATTTTTAATCATTTTTAATGTAAAAGAATCCCATAAGCTCGTATATTTGAGAGAAAAATCTTCTAGTGGATTTTTGGAAACGATCGTTACACTGCATCCATTTACTTGTCCTTTTATGGCCCTCTAAGGATAGGGGTATAATAGAGGTTTTGGGAGAACGAGGAGGACGTCTTTTATGTTATGAGCCTCAGACGTTTCAGTGGCTCTCACGCCCTTAGCCGTAGACTTAGACTGAGTTGCCGTCGCTTTAAGCTCGTATAGAGGAAATTTATCTTCGGCTGCTAATAGCCAGTACTAGGCAGACGACTCGTGGAAGTACACATGGCTTCAGGTGTCACTGCCAGGACGTGGAACTGTGTAGGTCTGCAGTTGTAACGTCACACAATAGATTTACAACATGAGGTCCATTTTTTTGCAACTAATGATCGCAATTCGTCATGAAAGTGCAGTTTCAAACACATCAGAGGTTATTTGATAAAAGTACTGTAACATTTAGCTGTAATTGTAATGGGTTAACCTGCTTCGACAGGTTATAGCAAAATTATGTGTTCCGACATGTGTATGTATAGCTCATACACCTGTTGTAATGAAAATTTGAATTGCCTGCTATTATACCTGTTGCTCATACTATAGGTATACATTCTTTGCTTTTGCAATTGATGCATCTGATTTTGTTGGGCATTACTGTTTTGATACATTATTAGTTATTACACCAGTTGTGATAAGATGGTGCATTGTCTTGCATTTTTTGCTGCAGTTGTAACTGAACCGTATCGACGTGGAATATTTTGTAGTAGTTTCAAGTAACACGGCTTTATTTACATAGAAATGCAGTTAACTGAAAAAAAAAAAAAAAATAATGCGGTTTCGACAAGGTTGGGGAATTACAGTTGGCTGTTGTTGTAATTGCACCTACTTCACCAGAGATGTACAGTTGGTTCCCGTTGTAAGACAAAAGACTTGGGTAGAAAGGAAACTATATTCAGTTGGAGTTTTAGAGAATAGAGCAATGATGGGTGCAGTTTTAGCCAGACTCATACGGTGCAGTGTAGGCATAGCTTGAGGGTCTTTGCAGCGATCTTTCGTTCCCTAGATGCACTTGCTTTATATCTTTACACTTTACCTGCTTCTTTTCTTTCATCTTTCTGTTCAACGTCTTCTAACTTTTACCCCCTAAACAAAAACTAAAATATCAGTAGTGAGTGTGATACTAACATTTCAACATAAAACGCTCAGGTGTACCGGATGTAACTGAGTAAACGGCAGTTTCTTTTAAATTTACCCTTTTTCAGATTAACTTTTAAGAACGGAGTTTCATAGAGAGCACAGGTGAAGTAATATCTTGGTTAATATGAAAGGTAATATTGAGTCCTTTTTTCTATTTTGTAATATTTGAAAGAATATCGCTGTTCCTACGTTTTATAATGATGCTGAAACATTATGTACGTTGTTTGAATTTGTTTGATGACTTGCTTTCGCAATTTTGTCACCTAATCTTGAGGACATTTTGTAAAGGGATTAAAAAGATTATCGTCACATAATATTTAACTCTTTAGTCTTTACTGAGATCATGGTAATTGCATAGAATATATGATGTAGCCATATTCAGTTGATGCAATTATTTGCTTCCTTCAAAAGTGAACTAAAGCTCCAGCTAACTTTTTCAGAAATCTGAAATTAATCAGGAACTTGTAGGATGTGAAGCTGGAATCCTGCAAAACAGACGATTGATTGGCCGATATTACAGCGAGCTTTCAAGTTTTTATTTGGTTTGCTTAGGCAATACTTGATTATTCTCAATTTTTTTTTTCAGTGCTTACTATTACCCATGTGTATGATCAAGGTAAACCTTTACCTTCATCATAATATGTCTTATGTTTAGGTATCAGCACTCCTAGAATCTGTATTCTAGGCCAAAAAAAAAAAAAAAAAAAAAGAAATCTGGGAAGTCTATTTATATAACAATGGTACATATTTTAAGACACCGACGAAGGATAGCTTGTTTGGTCATGTCTAATCATGGAACTATTACTGTCCCTTGAATGTTCACCCCTCAGGAATTAGTCAATGCTACTACCTTTACAGAGGGCCAGCGTTCACGTCCTGCCCTACCAAATCTAAATAACAGTATTACAGTACTCTGTGCAATACGTTAATAGGCCGTGATGCTATACAGTTAATGGTTATGCACATGTGCTTTCAGTCCTCCTGAATTTTGTTTCTGTTTATGAATTTAATTGTATGTTTGTTTATTCATCAGTATTATTATATCTCTGATCTCAGTTGATTAGATCTTTGTTGTTACTTGTTTCCCTTTTCCACATATCTTTATTCTGTATGTGGCCATTTTGACTTATTTTAAGTGATTATTTTTACATTGTCATTACTACTAATGTTAATGACAATCTTCATCTGTTTCATGTCGCAATTTTATTCCAGTAATGAATGAAACCATACGTAATTAGTATAAGTAACAAAAGAATATCAGTATACTGTATAAGTTCACTGTCCATGTTTACCCTTAGATTATAAACTTACCTTTTATTTCTTGTGGAAATGCCTCGACTATTGTACTATACTTGGGATTAAGAGTGCAAATTACACACACGCACACACACACACACACACATATATATATATATATATATATATATATATATATATATATATATATATATATATGCTGTATATATATGTATATATATATGTATATATATATATATATATATATATATATATATATATATATATATATATATATGTATATATATATATATATATATATATATATTATGTATGTATGCATTTATAAAACCAAGACCGGAGTATCTGTATTCATACGCAATAAAAATACTACCTTATTCTTTTTATTGTACTGGTTTGTATCTACTTTATTTAATGAAAAGGAAGTTATGTGTTTTTATTAAGTGTAGAATGTAGTAAAAGAGGGCTAGGGCAAGAGGTCATATGGTCACTTTACGCAACAGAATTATGTGCTTTTGGATATCTGCTTGAATTAAGTAATAATAGCTTCACCATTCTTGCTGTTATGCTTAATCTTTTTTTTTTCCGAAAACGTAATGACTTCATATTTAGTAACATTTAAAGATATTTCATTGCATTTAATTTCGTTCTTAAATGTAATTAAGCTAGCACACGGGTTGTCCAAAAAAAAAAAAAAAAAAAAAAAAAAGTAAACGCTTCATTTAATTCAGACTAGATTTATTTTTCACTAAATTCATGTCGAAAGGCAGTCATCAAAATAAAGCATGTTTTCCGAGTGATGTTGCAGTGTACACTCATATTTATGAATATATTTCTTGCAAAAGGACTTGCTGCATATCTAACGGGAAGGATTTCAGAGAATCCTAAGCGGGTTTATACGTTCAATGTAATCCAGATGTCTCGGTTTCCTGACAGTTTCTCTTCCTCCTTGTTTTTTTTTTTTCTTTAGTCACTAAACGTTAGGCAATTTCAATTCGGGGTTCAGAATGCCTGTAACTTTATTTTTCTTTAACGAGGCAAGCCAGTGGCTTTCTCTGTAATGATAAGTAATTTGTAAGAGATATATATTTGTTAAAATTAAAGGATTGGATTGAATTGCCCTGTGCTTTTGTAACACAATACAGGATATTTTGCTTAAGAATAAAGCTTTTTTGTTTCACCTTTTCAATATTAACTTTTTTGTAAAAGAAATACCATTGTTGTTGCTTATTACTCTATTGATTTTTATAGGAATCCTTTTTTCCAAGTAGCAAATAGAATAATGCAGTAACTTTCTTTGGTAATGTCAGTTTCTGATGTTCGTTCAACCGAAAATATACATTTATTGGAAAGCAAAAATGAATGCCTGGCCTATTGTTATGTATAGTTATATCTTTTATTCTTAGATGTGTCTATTCTTTCATATGGTTGCAAGTGTCATTATTCGACAGATATATCTACCCACAGCAACATTTACCATGATGAGAACTACCACAAAGAGTGTGTGTTTAAAATTCAGAGTATAATTTCCTGAAAGGTAAAGCTAGAATAAGCAAAAATAGCGACCCTAAAGCAATGGTTCCTCCACAAAAAGGAAAGCGAGTTGTTAAGGGGATATAGGGAAACAAAGTTTGTTTGACTGCAAGAGAAATAAAAAGTGAGGCCACATACGGCAAAATGTGTTAGTGTGGGGGTCCGACGGAGCGAGGGTTTCGCATCACTATTCCGCCACTAACCCACAATAACGGGGAGTTTTATAGCTTGAAATTACAGCATGCCGGTGCTCAAGTTGTGGAGTTTTGATGCATTGGCTAAAATTACACCCGGGGCTGTATGTGTGTGTGCGTGTGCGCGCGTGCTTGGTCGCTAGAGTGGAGACAAATTCTTATGATTTGGGTTTAGAAATATCAGTTTTAGAATTTGTGTGTTTCTCTCTACAGTGGATGATTATTGTGATTGTAACGCCATTTATTTCGTTTAAATCCATTGAGTAAGGAAAGTTTTTAAAGGAAACGAAGAAAAGGGCGACTGTGCAGTATCCATATAATCGTGGTTTTTCCATTTATAAAATTTATTTGAGGTTGATTCTAGTGGGATGTGGAGTCTGAAAGTAAAAAGTACATAGAGGAGGTTTTTTTTTATTCTATTTTATGTTTATCGACGTGACGTTCTCTTACTCAGAAAAAAAAATGGATCAATAAAAAACAAGTGGGCTCAGTCGAGAGGTAAAGTCGTTGTTAGACGTCATGTTGTCAGGGATGAAGAGGGTCTATTATTCCTTTTCCCTTTCTATCCCAATTTTCCATCCCCCCTTTTTTTCTCGAGAGAGAGAGAGAGAGAGAGAGAGAGAGAGAGAGAGAGAGAGAGAGAGAGAGAGAGAGAGAGAGAGCTCTACCTGCTCCCCCTTTCAACTTCAGATGGAGGGGACTTTCTCGGAGTTCTCAAGTATTTCGAACCTTCCACTTTTTACTACATATCCTAAAGGCATCTCTCTCTCTCTCTCTCTCTCTCTCTCTCTCTCTCTCTCTCCATATTTCCCAAATGTTTCGTCCCCTTCTCTCTGCATCATATCTTCTTCGTCTTTCTCACCCCCTCCCCCCTCTCTCTCTTTCTTCTCGACACCGTTGTCGTCACTCATTACTCTTGGTCGATGTCTCAAGTATAGGAGAGTTCTCATCGAGGAATCACTGTAGTATCTTTTAATTGGCAATGTGTATTTGGTGCAAGTGTCACCTCAGTCATTCCCTGGTGTGTCAGGCTGTATTTAAATACACTAAAGCCAGTAAGCCATAAAGAAGTTTCTCCCTAGTGTGTGTGTATTATGTGTATATATATATATATATATATATATAGAGAGAGAGAGAGAGAGAGAGAGAGAGAGAGAGAGAGAGAGAGAGAGAGAGAGAGAGAGAGAGTGTGTGTATCATGTTTTCTTTCCGAGATATTCCTGCGAATTTGGAGTATCTTTTCTCGAATATCTAATTATATTATCTTGAGTCGGCCACCATCATCCAACATTTGACGGTCTTCGGATTTGATTGTTACTCGTTTTCATATTTTTTGTCTTTATATTGTCTTAACATTCAGATATATCGTTTCATTTGTAGTTTGATGTTTTTTTTTTTTTCATATGTCTCCTCTTTTATTCTTATTTTCTATATTTTAAAATTAATTATTTAGTTCTGTTGGCATGTGTTTCTCGAATCCATTCTCTCTGATTCTCTGGTTTTCCCTTTTTTATTGTATCGTTTTTTACTGTACCATCAGGTAACGTTTATCTTTTTACTGCCATAGAATCTGTGTACACAGTAGAATCCTAGCCGAAAAGAGAGAGAGAGAGAGAGAGAGAGAGAGAGAGAGAGAGAGAGAGAGAGAGAGAGAGAGAGAGAGAGAGAGAGAGAGAGACTGGATGTTGGGGTGAAAATATCAGAATAGAATAACCTCAGTATTTCAGCCTGCTGTCAGTATGTGTCCCACGAACTTCCACTCTCTATTCTATGCTATTCAATATCTCACGAATTTTAGGCGAAAAGGGGGAAAGGGATAAACGGTAATCTTTCATTGTATTTTATTAAGCTTTTCATTGTTAATTGTATGATTTTATTAATTTACTGTAGGAATTGATTATGAAAAATCTGAGTCACTTCCAGATTTTTCTTGGAAAGTTAATGTTGTCTTATGATATTAACTATTCAGATCTTGTTTATATGTATACTGATTCCAGAGAAACATTTAAGTAGTTATTAGGAAGGCCGTGTACATGTAATTCATTTTCATTCGTAAAATATGTATTCCTATGATAAAAATACAGTCCCTTGTACCTTTTAGAACATGCTTGTCGTAATAATCATAACTATACAATCGCTAAAAGAGTTGCGAGTCACAAGTGGTCAATGATATATAATGTTCATGGTTTTTAGGTTAACCAAGATAAATGTTTAGAAACCATGTAGCGTATATGGTTTTATGCGATTGAAAAGGTTTTGAGTTTCGAAAAATAAGTCATAACGTGCTGTACTACTAAAACGAAACTATGGAGAAAACCGTACTCAAACATTATGGGAAGTGACCGTAGACATAATAGAATTAAAAAGTTGACAGATATTGTATTGCATAAACAACCTCAAATCTTTAATCCTTGTTTATATCATGGTCGTAGGGCTAAAGTAAAATATATGATTTGATCTATTTTCAGAATCCTGAAAATTTAATACACGACCATGACCTATAATCTACATATATTTTGAACTAAAAAGTGGTCTAAAATATTCAGAATTGAGAACAAATACCTGAACATCTTTATTTTATAATGTTTATGTTTTGTGTTTTACACAATAACTGTAACAAGAGTAGAATCGTATGCATTATATACTTACTAATCTCTAAAAAATTATTTGCGTCACTTGTAAACACTTGAAATATCAAAGGTCCCAGAACACGACCCCAGGAACACCGAGTATAATTCAAAGTTCTCTCAAACACGATCATCAATATGTGTCTCTTGGCGAATGATGATGAATATATTCACCGCATATCTCTGGGAAATAGATATTATATGCACAATAAAAGTGTACACTCCATGTGTTTTCCCCTTTTCTCAAGCTAGGGAATTTCATTCAGTGTCTTTTACTTTTCAACCGCTCATGGCGAAAGAAGTCCACTTAGACTCCTCCAATTAAGCCGAGGGAAAGATTGCGAGATTAAGCGTGATTGATGTATGATCCTCGATCCTCTGTCTAAAAAAAAAAAACGGCCAATAAGAAAATCTTTTAATTCGACAAAATTACAGTTTCTGAAGTTGACGTTTATTGGTCAGCATTTGAAAAGTAATTACCAGAAAAGTTTCGCCTTGGTATTTGCTCTTCTTTGCTTACTTTGGGAAGTCGAGATTCAAGATAGACATTACTTATAAAAGACGAGTTTTAAAACGTTTATGTCCGTATAAAGTAATCCCACAGATTTTAAATTTAGTGGTTATGTATACGTATAAAGATATTTTTTTTACATTGTAGTATTTATAGGTGTGTATGAATTCACGGGTTTCATACAGTTGTTACCATGGAAAAGATATGGCTTCTATAACGGTGTCGAATTGGTTTTGTTGACATGTTTATATTTCAGGTCGTGGGATATATTTTCTTTACATGCCATTTCATTACCTTGTTTCATACCTTTTCTAATACAATAAATATGCTTTTACATATTTTAGTTGAATTGTGTGATATTAAGTTTGTTAAGTTCATTTAAGTTTAAAAAAAGTCCTTACTATTTTATATTTTTAACTAAATACATACTTACACATACAAAAAAATCATAGTATGTTTCTCCTTAGTTGGATGTCGTTTTATTTATTTCGGATATATTTCGTTGGACGGGCAATTCCAGATGTCTTTTAGTCTGGAATCGGTGGCAGAATAATGAAAAAAACAACATGATAGTAAGGGGTGAAGTTGGTTGGGTTTTATTACAGTATTATTAGAGACAGCTCGACACATGAGTAAGTGTGTGTGTACGGTTTTCCTTCGCAGTATTAACAAGGGAGGCGTGTGTGTGTGTGTGTGTATATATATATATATATATATATATATATATATGTGTATATGTGTGTGTGTGTGTATTTATATTTATAATCACACTGACAAATATCATAATAGGTCGTGATTTGAAAGGGAAAAAAGAAAAAAACTTAATTAGATTTTTATAATTTCTTCTGCTAAATTGGCAATCATACTCTTGAGGACACATCACATAGCAAAACTATATTTACAACTCTTGTTTACAGATTACCCAAGGAATATGGTTGTCCCTTTTTAAGTTCATTTAACAAAAAAAAAACTGTTCAGTATGCAACAATTGGAGAGGTTGTACTAGCATACTGTAACACTACAACATTAAAGGGAGTTTAAAAGCAGGAATGATTACGGTGGTGCTTAACAAGAATTACCACTCTTGACACAGTGGATCAGTAATGCTGGTGCCATTTCTATACACTTCAGATTTCACAATTTTCTTTGCAACCAAACCCACTTGCCCTGAACATCAACTACTGTAGTCACTACCAAGAGTAACTTATAATAGTAAATCCATAAACAGTAAAGATACTGCGGAATGAGTGGATGTTATCATTGCAGTCACAGCAGCAACTGAGTTTTTAGATTTTTATATACTATAGAGGATAAAAAATGCCTCCCCTTGTCAAACAGAACCATTGGCTAATTTTAATTTATTTTAGAACTCGCTAAGTAAACAAGGAACGCCCATTTTCCAGGTTAACCCATCAATAAGACCCTGACAAAATATCTTATTATATGCTTCAAAGGACTAGCCTTCACTCAGCAAAGCAGAGAAATCCGATTCTTTTGGAACTGGTTTGTAAGTTATAGTGGAATCCAGACAATTGAATTAGTTGACTGTTTTGCAAAGGATGCATTATAATGCTGCAGGGCAAGAAGCACAGTTATTCCTCTCCCATTTCAACAACAAAAAATACCAGCAAATAATTTCAACTTCAAAACAAAATACCTGTGCACCCATGGTAATTTATTTGCTCAAAATTTGTCCAGTGATATATAGATGGTACTAACTTTCAGACACGCTGGTACTAAGCAGTGCAAAAAGGCATAAATTCCTGCTTCTCTTCCAATCAGCTGGACGAAAGACAAATAATTCCGGCTTCAAAACAAAACCTCTGTACACTCAAAGCAAATTAATTGCTCAAAATTGTCTTAATGATTTATAAATGGTACAAACATCCAGCCACATTCCATATCCAGGATCAGTCCATGGAAATTGTGCATATGTTCATTCAGACATTAAATTACCTTATCTATTAGAAATTTCTTTTTTCTATTAAAAATTTTCATACGGGCACACATATACTATATCAAGACGCTGTTCATACCAATCAAGAAGGTTAAACGGGTTCGGAATGTTATCCATTTCTTTCTTTTGTAGCACCAGACTGAATTATCTCATCCTAAAGTTTAAATACATTTATGGGCTTCCCGTAACAGCAAAACCATATTCAGAATCAAGATTAGCTTCATCTATCAGCAACACGAAGCAGGTTCCATATACATGCAAGATGTGGCTAATAGTTCTCTTGAAACCTTTGGTCTTTTATGTCACAACTAGAGTTGTACACTAATTGTGTAGTGGTATCAGTGGGAACCTTTCAATCAAGAGGTTGTGATCGTAGTTCATTGCTTTTTCAAGAGCATCATAGATTTTATCTGGCACTTGACCTTACCTGTCCCTATGAGATATGAATTTGGTTTTCGTGAAAATTCATAGGTCTGCTTGCCAAGTTATCGGCAAATGTTGTCTGGCTTTCCCCGGTCTTGCTTGTATGAAGAGGGACAATACCACTAATCATTGTGCACAAGAGCAATTACTTGTTTTTTTTTTAACTATGACGCCAAATAACGACATTTAAACTGTTATTGAAAACGTATGACCTTGGTTACCTCTTCAATATCATATTTTTTCGCATCTAATTATCTTCTGCTGCGCTTTTTGAGGGAACTCTAATGCTTCTTAAATACTATGCGCTTTTCGTTCCTGAGCAGCTTACAAGCAGTCGAGACAGCCCTTTCTTGGTCTGTCTCTCTGCCATTTTCTTGGTCTTTCTCTCTGCCATTTCCTTCTATAATTTCCGAATGTAAACTCCTCTCATACGATTGCGCGTATTTATGTTAAGCATATTATATGCGTGAATTAACCCTACGCGAATATGGAAAGATTTCTATAGACTAAATGTTCAGGAACTAATATTATTTCTCTTTGCCCAGGCTCCTCCAACCTCTCCCACCCCTCTCCGTTCCCTTATTCAGATAAGAAAACGAAAATTAAGCGAACGAATAGATGGTTGATTAAACTAGACCAATGAGAACTCTCTCTCTCTCTCTCTCTCTCTCTCTCTCTCTCTCTCTCTCTCTCTCTCTCTCTCTCTCTCTGGTTCATTTGTCAAGAAGGAAGGGAAAGACAAAGAAAACCAAGGGAATTCTTATAAGACTGGAGAAGGTTTAAAGAGTTCAAGATTGCGAAGGAAGATTGTGGGCAGGTACAAATGAAAAGATGTTTTGAAAGACATCGAGTATGGAAAAGAAAGTGACCTGGATTGTACCGGATCAGAAATCCAGATGAATAGGAAATATGGTAATTTGGGAATTTAGATGGAATGGGAAAAACGAGAACCCGAGAGTGGGTGGAAGGGAAGATGGTAGACTAGGTTCCTAAATAAGTAGGAAAAATGGTAGGTTTGGAATCCATATGGAATGGACAGATAGACGGATGGAAACAAATTAGTATTGATAGATGATAGGTCATGAATTCTGATGGAGGGAGAAGATTGCAGAATGAGGATTGCAAATGGAAAACTGAAAAGGCAATCTAAAAGCAGGATTATGTGAAAAATGGTTTCAATTTCGCAAATTCTTCTCCTTTAGGTGCAGGGTACGAAAAGAAAAGAAATAGTCGAGTGGAAAGTAAAATGGAAGCTTGACAGGGGATGATGAAGCACTGAAAGGAAACAAGTAAAGTGAGGAGACAACAGTTGTGAAGAGAAGGAAAAAATATTGGACCAGACGGAAATAAACGGAACGTAAAACAGACCGTAGTGGTCCATAAAAGTAACCAAACGATAGTGCAAGAAAGGAGACATGAAATGTGAATTGAGATAACAACTAAAATCGAAAAAGAAATAAATTAGCAAATTGATTTTCCATTTGGGTTGTAGCAGCCGATTGGAAACGTCACTGAATCACATTCTGTGAGTAGTGAGTGCGATCCCCGCTCAAGCATGGTTGTTTCTTGTAATAGCCGTTTCCGTAGAGGTTAGTGTCATCAGGCTTTACATAAGGGTCTTTGCAGCGTCTTTTCGGACCTTTTGCTGCACTCACTTTTTAGACTTCTACTATTCCATAGTGTCCGTTTCCTTGCTTCCGTTTTGCTGTCTAACATCTTAAATTTTAGTTCATACTGCTGCTGCAACTGAACCTTATGACCCAGAATCATAAAGCGTTGCCCTTGCGAGCTACTTTATATGTGTTTGGAAGAGCCATTAGGTTGATTTATCAGCAGCCATTGACTGGCTCTATGGGGTTCTAGCTTGGGTGGAGGAGGCGATTTGACTCTGACCATGTGTAAATATGGTCGGTTACTAGGAGAGTGTGCTGCCCTTATTTACGCCGCTTATGAGGGATATCTCCCCCTTAGGTTGGATGAAAAGAAAGATAGAAATAGGTGACCATTGGAAGGAAATAAGAAAGATGAGGCTATTTATTTTATATATGATAGGATAAATGGGAAAGTGATAATGAAAGGCAAATATTTTTGGCAATAATTAAAATAGCAATTAGCTAATATTTTTTCCTCTTTGAACTATTACATAGTGAAGAGTGCTAAAGGTAGACAAAGCGTATGATAACGGTGGCAGTCATTCTAGAACTTACATAGTCAGAAAAATTCTGCGATGTTATTTATTTGTTACAAGACACTTCGATATGGATTTGAATAAAAAGTAAGAAAAGATTGAAAAGAAATATATTGGCAGAAAAGTATTGTTAAAGGAAGTTAAAACTAATACTTATTCATAACTGTACCAGTGGAAAGAAGAAAAAATAGATAAAGGAAAATATTTGTTTATGGTTAGAAATATGAAGAGGTGCTGTATAGAAGAAGAGAGACCTTGACCAAATTGCAAAGAAGAATAAGATGATAATGCTGAAATAGTCTTTCATGGTCGGACTCTCCTTGGTAGAGTTGAATGGAAATTTGGAAAGAAGGAAAGAAAAAGAGGCTACCGAAAAATGCAGAGACAACTTTCAGAAAGAGAGAATAAGAGGTCTCTCGGGAGAGAAAAGTATTCAAAGGGAAAAACTCACCGAAGAGATGGATCTTGCATTCGCCTTTCGTCATTGAAAGACACTTTTTACTTTTAGCGTCTGTGTAATATTGATAGACATAAAAGCGCAGTCTTCATTCCATTTTGAGGTGTGTTATCACTGAAATTGATGGTAAATGTGATCCATTATTATTATTATTATTATTATTATTATTATTATTATTATTATTATTATTATTATTATTATTATTATTATTATTATTAAACCTAAAAAAACTCTTAACTTCTCGATGTAAGCAATAATTTTTATTATAATATGTCTTGCTCATGTTCATCTCTTGTTTCTTCTTGTTGTTAGAATATCCTCTACTTTAGTTTTCTCGCGTATCCATGTTGCTCTTATTCTGTCTCTTAGTATTATTCCCATAAATATTCTTTCCATTGCTCTTTGAGTTGTAAATAGCTTATGTTCTAAGGATTTAGTAAGGCTCCAAGTTTCGGATGCATAAGTTAATAGTGGTAGGACTTTCTGATTACATACTTTTCTTTCTAGAGAAAGTGACATTTTACTTTCATAATCTCATTTGGTTTACCAAAAGCTCTCCATCCCATGCTTATCCTTATTTTGATTTCGGTCTCCTGTGTGTGTGTGTGTGTTTGTTAGTGTGATCCCAAATTACGCAGTAAACTCTATGAGAAATGCCGTCATGTACTTGCCCTTTTTCTTAGGTAACGATAGAGGCATGGCATGACTAAAGAGTGCAGTGCTTGCGAATACATGAGATAAGTATACATAGAAATATATTTAAAGTTGGAAGATAAGGGTTGAATTTCATATTTTTAATCATTTACTGAGGGAAAAGAAAATCTTTACCGTGATATAAATATTTTAGTCAGTCAATGTACTTCTGGGCTCGTAGAACAATAATCCCCAGTAGAAAATAGCATGCAAGTTAGTTTAAATTAGCATAGATATGTATGTGTATATATATGTATATATATGATAAATTTTGCACATTTAGACGTGTTTTCCATATTCATTTTCTTCGTGGCCAAGTGGTTTAGTCACTGTCTATACAGGCTTGCCGACCAGGGTTCGACTCCCGGCCGGACACAAGCTCTTGTCTTTGTGTGATTTCGCCTGGGGCTCTGATCCCGAGGTCGTTAAGAAAATCCAGACATTAATGTATCAAAAAATATATATGGCTTATTTGAATATGTATATATATATATATATATATATATATATATATATATATATGTGTGTGTGTGTGTGTGTGTGTGTGTGTTTGTGTTTTTTGGTGTGTGTGTGTGTTCATTGTATGCGTGTCTGTGTGAAAATAAAAAGTAAACAATGTAATTACTTGTGCGGAGGAAATTTCAAGACTTTCCTATTTAAGAAGAAAAAAGGAACCCCTGTTTAATATATGAGAATATGAGTGAAAATGTTAAGAAACGAAAAGAAATTGAGATGAAGAAAAATATGTCTTCTTGTGAAAGGCATAGGTTGCTGCTGTATGAGAATATGCGTTTTTGAAGGAAAACTTACAGCAACAGAATAAGATGAAATCCCGGTGACTGTGACTAGGAAAAAAAAGTTGCTGGAAAATGCCAAAAGACTAAAAAAAAAATAAGTCTGAAAAAAATTGAGGGAGTCTCGGCATTAGTGATGATGAGAGGCTGTAAAGAAGAAATAACCACGGTGGTTCTGTGTAGAGAGGACGGGCGAGCTGCTCTTGCCCTTAGGGCGAGGACAAGAGCACGGCCAGGACAAGGATGAGGTCAAGCTGAAGTAGGTGGAGGAATCTTGAGAGAGAGAGAGAGAGAGAGAGAGAGAGAGAGAGAGAGAGAGAGCTGTGGTAATGAGTAACAGAATCCGACAAATAAATTTTAATTAATTTGATATTTGAATGGGAAAGAGGGAAAGGGAGATAAGGAGAAAGAGGGAAAGGGTGATAAGGAAGGACAACAACGTTTACACAAATTATAACTAAAATTTAGTTTTCAGTTAGCTTTGAGATAAGCATAAATGAAGTAGGTTCCTTTTCCGGTCAATTAAAAATATCCTAACAATAGATGTAATGTTGGCGGAACAAATAAAAAAGTGTATAGTAAGAGATTGAGAAATTTAAGAGCTGTAAGACGGGTAAATATTGTAAGAATTTTTGCAGAAGGAAGGTTGAGACTTTTTACAAGGGAAATTTGCGGCGTATATGCCGTAGATTATGGTATTGCAACTTGCTCTAGTCTAGGATATTTTAGAAGTACTGTATGTTGAGAGGAAATGGGAGAGGGGTTTCAAGAAAAGAGAGTAAGAGAAAGAGGACAGGAAAAAATGGTGGGCAAAATTTTCGTGTATGTAGAATTGGATATTCCTTCATGGGACGAACTTGAGAGAGAGAGAGAGAGAGAGAGAGAGAGAGAGAGAGAGAGAGAGAGGAAATCTGTATATAGTAACATCTTGTGTAAGAGCAAATATTCGCATCCAAATATGGGAACTGTAAAGTCTAGATACGATCACAGTTGGTTGTTCAGTGCAAGGAGGAAAGTGAAATTCCACCTTTAAGGTCAACTAACAAAATAGAAATATGATCATAACTGCTACTATTATGTAACAAATTGATTTTTTTTAACTGTAACTCTAGTATACAAAATAAATTCTTAATAGCCCAATATGAATAATCAGGGTTAATGACTGTTATGAAAAGAAATTAGTGTTAAGTTATGTGTTAGATATATTTTGAATATATATTAATGATAGAATTTTTTTTTTTTTATGTTGGAATGAAAGCTTTGGACGATTGGCTATAGCGTAGCCTGAGATACATAACGACTCTCGTAAAATGAATACAGTCCAGGGGTGAAAAGAAATATGTAATATGAAAAGTTGGTTAAAGATTCAACGGCTAATTGGCAAACGCAGTGAACATTCAAAGCATCTTTGTTAAAAAAAGGAATATATGTTTATTGATACTTAATTGAATTAAAAGGGCACGAGAAGAAAATAAATGGTAAATGGTAATATTCGGTATATCGACTTGAAAATGTTGTTTGTTTATACAGACTTGCAAATGGCGAGAATAGCGAAGAGGGGTTCTTTAACTCAAAATTAAATCTGATGCACAGCCTTTGATGTGGATTTAATCTACAGTTTGAGCCTGAAAGCTGTCATTACTTTCTAGATTAAATCTTTTGATCTCATAAATAACTTGCAAGAGGAAATTATTATTTTTTTCAATATATTTTTTTCTGTTAGAGTTACGGAAGTGTGTAACGCTCTTTTTCTCTCTATTTATTTGTTTCGGAAAGGTCTGTCCGTGTTTCCTTTTCCTTTTTACACAACCATTTAATTATTGTCGTTGATATTTTACGCCGGTTAATGTCGACTTAGGGCGTACGGTTTGGCTTTTAGTGTTTTTAGTTGCTTTTGTGAAGTTTGTAGGGCAAGACTTTATTTGCCTACAATAATTCCTTTTAGGCGTAAATTATTCGGGCGATGTTTACTGCATTATTAACTTTTTTGATGAGTTGCGTTGGTAGGACAGGCCTGGCTTTGAATAAAAAAATACTGGAATGTTTTTTTTTTTTTTTTTTTTTATCGCAAATATTGAATGAAACTGTGTTCATTCTTATATTAGTCTAGGTTTGAAAGCGAGAATTATGTGATGCTAGAAATAATGAATACGGGTTTGATGTTAAAATACTGTGTTCGAATAGTTTGTCCTGTTGGTTTTTCTTTTTATGTAATAATTTCTGTGAACTTCAAACCAAGCGAGACCCAACGTAAAAATTAATTATCTCAGTCAACGCGAACTTCTCTTGGGGATGCTAGGTTGAGGAGGATATTCTTGTGATTAAAATCATTCAAGGCGTAGGTGTATCAGCTTAAAACATCGAGAATACTTGATATGATTAGCAAAAAATTTCAGATATCATACTCTGTGCTATTAATGGTTTACGGCCGCCGAACTTATATCATTAACAACTTAAGTCATGTACGTAGGATCATATTTTTTAAATGATCTTATTTCATAATTTTTATTTTAGGCAGAATATCACGTGTGTGTGTGTGTGTGTGTGTGTGTGTATATATATATATATATATATATATATATATATATATATATATATGCAGCCATTTCTCGTCTACAGCGGGACAAAGGCCCTAGGCATATCCTTAGTCAAATCTGGGGTTTGGGTATTTTCACCACCACGCTGACCACTGCGGATTAATGATGTTTGGAGACTATAGGCTGATTGCTGTGAGCAAACCAACCTAGTATAAGTGTCCCTGACTAGTAGAGATTTACTGATCAAGGCGATACACTAACCCTTTCACCGTGTTAAGGTATCTCCACCCAGAAAGGGATATATATATATATATATATATATATATATATATATATATTATATATATATATATATATATATATATATATATATATATATATCATTTGTATGTATATGTTTGCTCCCGCAAAGTCATTCGTGTGTGCAGGTTACAAGCGAATTGTCCAAAGTCTCTCTTACGTAAGCTCAGTGGCCTGAATGTGTAAAAGGAACTGAGGCTTTAGAAATGCGTCATGCCATTTTACTGTATAATTTTACTCCTGTTATGTTGAGAATATGTGTTAGAATAATTACATCTTTTAAAGGAATGCAGATTACCCTTTATATTCGGCTTATGCCTTTTGATGTTGAAAGTAAAGTTGATTACAGTTACTTTAACAGTGTTCAAAGAGATTTTAATACATAATAACCGACAGAGTGAGCATCAACACATTTTGTTAAATAATAAAATAAATGAGTCTGAATGTCGTGATATAAGAATATTTTACTTTGATTGTTTTATTCTTTTTAATCCTGTAGCTGTATTACATACGTAAAACTATTTTGTGACAGCTCATCGTACTTTTCTAAAAAGATGGAGTATATGTTTGAATTGAATGTTTTAATGATGATTTTGTAAAAAAAAAAAATTATATTTTTTATATAAAAAGAAAGCGTAATTCTATTGTTTTCAGCTCTTCCAGTAATTTTAGAATTTTTTATTCAACGTTTTCAGTTGCATTCAAATAAAGATTTTAAAACTTGTAATAACCAAATCTACATTGCAGGTACGTTGCTGGGGTAAGGCACGCTTTAGGGTAACTGTGTTAAGAAGCTTGTTTTGCATGTGTAACAGTGTCTCTTAAGCCTTGGCGGAGGGTCGTTAATCATTTAAACATCCATTTAGCCTCTTTCAAGAGTTCATGTGTTAGGACCCACGACACACAGCTTTTAGGAGATAATTAATTTACTTTCGGTGACTGAAGAGACCCGTATCTCTCTCTCTCTCTCTCTCTCTCTCTCTCTCTCTCTCTCTCTCTCGTGGCAAGGAGAATGCCTTGGTTATTTTATCTTCTTAGATGGAGCTGACACAAGAGTATTAGATACGTAAACACTCGCTCGGAATCACCCTCCCATAGTTTGCTGTCTATTTCAAAAAAAAAAAAATGATAAAGTTTTTCATCGCTATTTACATGTAGTTCCATTAGTAATACAATTGTAGATGTAACTGACCATGAGTTCGAGTCCTGCTGGGAAAAGAAAACATGTTATTTCAAATTCATGAAGGGAAATTCCTGTTCGATATTTTAAATATTATCTTAATATTATGTTGATATTGTATTGTGATTGCTGAACCATGGTTGAAGTCTTACGCAAGATCATTTCAATTTCATGCCTTTACAAACTTCTTTTTCTGTTTTGTTTCATTCTATGTTAGCACGAACATGAATCTATAGAAGTGGATCCATCCGTCGCCCCATTATTGATATAACCACCCTTTCTCTTTCTTCCGATTGGCCATTGGTAGGTGTTAATGCCAGATCTATATTTTGCTCCGTTGCAAACGGCAAGATACCTTACTAAGGATTCAGCCGAAGTAATCATCGAACCGTATTAGCCCTCGTTAGGACTCGTTAGCACTTCCTATCACCTTCACTGAACAACCCAGTAGGGCTATTACAGCGAGTTGTGGCCTCATAATCATCGTCATTTGAAATGTTAGTGTCGTTTCATCGATGCGATTTAGAATGGACCACTTCTTTCGATTTCTTGAAGCGAATCCATTTGTTTATTAACTCATTTATTAGATGCATACTTTGCAAGTTAAGATTAGCTTCAATCTTCGGTACTTTCTTTACAGAAAATATCTTTTGGAAATAGCTTTATTTGGTATAAAGGACGAAATATATGTCAAAATTTATAGTAATCCGCTAAAGATTTCTATACTATTAAGAAAATTCAGACACACACACACACACACACACACACACATATATATATATATATATATATATATATATACATATATACACACACACACACATATATATATATATATATATATACACATATCATCTCTTACGTCAATTGACGCAAAGTTCCTTGGTTACATTTTGCCAGTCGGCTCTATTTTGACCTTTTAATTCAATATTTCTCCATTCATCATCTCCGACTTCACGCTGCTTAGGCCTCAGCCATGTAGGCCTGGGTCTTCCAACTCTTCTAGTACCTTGTGGAGCCCAGTTAAATGTTTGGTGAACCAATCTCTGTAGGGGAGTGCGAAGAGCATGTCCAAACCATCTCCATGAACCCGTCACTATGATCTCATCCACATATGGCACTTGAGTAATCTCTCATAGTTCCATTTCTAATCCTGTCTTGCCATTTAACGCTCATAATTCTTCTAAGGGCTTTGTTCTCAAATTTACTAAATCTGTTGGAGATTGTTTCGTTGTTATACCATGATTCATAACCATGCAGTAACACAGGTCTCACTAAACTGATATATAGCCAAATTTTTATATGTAATTTCAAGCGATTTTATTTCCAAATTTTATTTAACCTTGCCATTGACGATAGAGAGAGAGAGAGAGAGAGAGAGAGAGAGAGAGAGAGAGAGAGAGAGAGAGAGGATGGCTTGCCCTTGGGCTTCAGCTTCCAATAAACAATCTAATCACTAGCTTTTAATGTTTCCAAGGATTTACACTAGACTGTCCTTGGATTTGGAAAGATCCTCAGTTGTGATTCGTAACTTTGATTACACATTGGCAGCACGTTTTCTTTTAAACTTGTATGAGAGAAGATTGTAGCCTTCCATCTTGTGTGTCCTAATTCATTAAATTTGTTGAAAATCAGTATCACAAGTTTAATTTTGATTGCTATTAAGTTTTTGAAATAGTTTTTTAATATTGTGGTTAATATATGTGTTATTTGCTTGCTTTATGTTGCTCCAGATAATCGAATGTTAAGGAATCCAACAAAAGAAATGTGTGGCACTTATGATAATAGACTTTTCAAGCTCACTTATATAATTGATATAATTCAATAAGATTAATTATTTCCCTGAGTATTTGTTTTGAGGTGGGATTTGCATCTAATGTTTTGATAAATTACTGGACATTTTACAGGCATTGTTTAGCAGATTCTTGGAAGGTTATGGTTAAAGTAATCCGTCTTTAATATGTGTATTCGATCACATTTTATATTATTATATGGCCTCGTTACACTCAGCCCAGAAGCGAGTCTACCTGGGTACAGTAAATAGAAGATTATCTTGTCCTCGCAGATCATAGTCACTGATTTCAAAAATATATAGTTAAATGTACTCCAGTTTATTACTAGTAGCTGTGCAATATATCAGGCCACATTATTTCCCCCTCTAAATTTTCTATTTCCTTTTCCCCCGTCCTCCAACACCGCTATCACCTCCTCTAGATGATAAATTGTTCTTATCACTAAACCATTTTTGTCAACTTCGGTTGTTAACAAACATATGGGACAAGTCCCGAGGGATGTGGTCGTGTAGCGTACAGTATCTACTGGACTGAAGGCAAAGGCATTGATCAGTTGTGCGTAGAGGGGAAAAAGGGTTATTCTGTCTCATCGATCGATAGGATAGTTATATTCTCTCTCTCTCTCTCTCTCTCTCTCTCTCTCTCTCTCTCTCTCTCTCTCTCTCTCTCTCTCTCTCTCTCTCTCTCTCTCTCTCTCTCGTTCGTGCACCTCACTCACACGTTTATATAAATCTATTCGCGGTTTATAAATGAACACAATTTATGTGTTCATTTAGAAATCTTTTTGCGATTTTTATGAACTAAAAGCTTTTACATTCTTATCCCCGTTAGAGAAAGTATATATATATATATATATATATATATATATATATATATATATATATATATATATATATATATATATATATATATACTGTATATATATACATATTAGAAAAGTGCAAGGAGGAAAGGTAATATCCTAAGAGATCTTAAAGATGAAAGTGGATTTTATTGTTGTTATCGTCATCACAAGCCAAGCTACAACCCTAATGTGAAAAGCAAGATGCCACAAGCCCAAGGGCTCCAACAGGAAAAAACAGCCAGTGGGGAAAGGAAACCAGGAAATGGTATAACTACATCAGAAGTAGTAAACAATCAAAATAAAATATACTAAGAACAGTAACAGAGAACAGTAACAACATTAAATTAGATCTTTCATATATAAAATGTAAAAACTTCAAGAAAGCAGGAGTGAAATAAGATAAAACAGCGTGCCCGAGTGTACCCTCAAGCAAGCAAACTCTAATCCAAGACAATGGAAGGCCATAGTGAAGAGGCTATAGCATTACCCAAGACTAAAGAACAATGGTTTGATTTTGGAGTGTCCTCCTTCTAGAAGAGCTGCTTACCATAGCTAAAGAGTCTCTTCTACCCTTATCAAGAGGAAAGTAGCCGCTGAACAATTACGTAGCGGTAGTTAACCCTTTGAGCGAAGAATAATTGTTTGATAATCTCACTGTTGTCAGGTGTATGAGAATAGAGAAGAAAGTGAAAAGAATAGTCCAGACTATTCGTGTATGTGTAGCAAAGACAAAATGAGCCGTGACCAGGGAAAGATATCCAATGTAATACTTTCTGGCTATTCAAAAGACTGCTGTACAAGTGAATTCAGTCGGTGGATGGGGTATGGTGAAGGGTTTCTATATTTTTCAATGTAGATTGTAGAAGAGAATCCGAAAGAGGGAAGTAAAGCATGTATGGATGTGTGTGAGGTTATAAATTCTAGTTGAAATGACTTAATGATTTAAGAAACACGCTTAAGAGGCTGGAAATGAAAAGTTACATGGGTTTGCTATGAGGGAAATCTTGAGAAGAACATTTATTCCCTTGTGTAAAAGTGAAGGTGATAAAGGCAAATGTAAGAATTATCTGGGTATAATGGTCCATATTATAAAATAAAAGGTGTAAATAGTACACTGATTTTAAAGAAGAAATTTTAATAGTGACAAGGACTGGATGATGAACATTTTCGAGACAAAAAAGAGGCGATGGATTAATTATTCATTATTAGAAGCTATGTTAGAAGCTTGACCATTAAGGGTAAAAATGCAAGGGACTTTTTTGAAGCAAGAAAAAGCTTGTGATAGAATAGGTAGAGAGGTAATGCAAATGGTATTATAAGAACTTGTGTTGAAGATAAGATGAAATAGAAAGGTGAAACGTATTGGAATAATTATGCAAAAGAGACACTGGTTCAGTAGGAATGTGGGTCGGAGACATGATTTTGTATGTTAACATGTTTTATGAACTAAGTAATTCAACATATGAGAAGAAACGAACAGCTGAGGTAACTGAAATTGTAGGATAGGAAAATGAGTCCTGAATAGATAAGGAATTGTTCGATTTTTGAGGAAGATAGTGTGCCGGTACTACGAAAAAACTCTCTAATGTAGTAAATTACTCATATTTAGTTTCGCGACACTATTACCCTTCTCTTGGTGCATATAAAAATAAAATAATCTATGATGTTAAGATGAGAGAAATCACTGAATAGGTGAAGCAAGAAAGATGGTAGATTGTGAGCAAATTGTTGGCAAGAGGCTTCAATTGTCCAAGGAAGTCAATATGTGGAAGTATATGAAGGGATTATTAAAATAATTATTCTTTATGGAAGTTGAGTGATTGAGGGGAAATAGAAGAACAAATGATGGAGTTGTTGAAATGAACATTTTTATAAATTATTTTTTTTTTGCATAGTACGTCTGGTTTAAGAATTAATGGGAAGAGACATCTACAAATGGGTAGAACAAGTTTTTAAAGAGTGAAAAGAAGGATGAGAGTATTTTGGGGGTGGGTCAATCATTTGGTAAGAATAGGCCACAGAAGTTATTGATTTTTTTTTTTTTCAGAAGTGTTATATTGTTAGGGAATTGAAATTCTTAAGAGTGGGTTGGATGGCAGCACATAAAATGGCTTAATATCCATAAACGGCTATTTTTTCCGTGGTAAATAGAGGTGACTAGGTCAGTGTGTGTAAGGGATTTGAGGTAGGCTACTGCTGCTGAGCCTCGATATAGTTGTATAATGCGATGAATGCTGCGGAACTTTACGATTCAACAGTGAAATTATGAAGGTGGTAATAACTTTCATTTTGTTTTGTAAACGGCCTAATATCGATAATATACATATAGGGTATCTGTCTGTCACGTTTTTCCTTGGCATACCTAAGCCATATTCTATAATGTTCTTTTTATTTTACCCGTGCTTGCTAATGTTGGTGTTTACTTGACATATTTGTTACAGAGCCCTCATGACCTAAAAGTAAATGCGTGTGCATGAACATTTTTAAACAATGTATTGCTTGTCTCATAGACAGAAGGATGCCATGAAGTTACAGTAATCTTAAAAGTAATCAAGTATGAAGATTCCTTTGTTAATCTAATATTTGGAAACGAGATTAAGCAATAAAACTGCACAAGTAAAGTTCACATTGTACCCTATCTTTTCAACTCTAATGTTTAGAATTATTACTCTGTCATATTGCAAAAATTTAGGGAAAGAAAATCATTAGTTCTCTCTCAGATTGTCCCCAAAAATAGGAACTTACCTTACCTTCTTTAATACAGAATATAGCGCCTTGATGCCTTCCAAACAAAGGCAACAGCACACCGTCCTTCTTTCGAAATAAAGTAAATAAAGGAAATTTGTCCCAAATCAACAAAAGCTCTTCATCCTAAATGTGACAAAGGCGATGACAATCTTTGCCTTCATGAAAACTTCAGGGAATAAAAGTTTTCTTTGATCTTACATCTGATAAGTGTTTAATTGGGCGGCACATATCATTGTCTGTATTCATTTATAGATATATACGATTGTGTACCGAGGTCATGGAATGAGGGGATATGTATATTTTAATGCCACAAATAAAATGAGAATATATGAAGGTGAGAGAGAGAGAGAGAGAGAGAGAGAGAGAGAGAGAGAGAGAGAGAGAGAGAGAGAGAGAGAGAGAGAGTTTGGGAGCATTAGATGATGGAAGCCTCTCATACTGGAAACTTTAATAGAAGGACTCTGAGATTACTCCCATCAAAGGGTTCTATCGGGAACTCTGGTATACTCTGTCCTTTGAACCCATAGGGAGTAAGTGCGTGTATTTTTCATTTCCCCTTCTTGTTCGTTCATTCCCAACCCTCTAGGAGAAAGGGAATTCCCACACAAAAGAATCTTTTACTTATGAAGGCAGCCCAAAAAGACACTGGTCTGAACTATTATGGTGGCTAAACTATCGTCCCGAATGTCTTAGTGGCTCAAAGAGAAGGAAATAGAACAAAACAGAAACGAGTAATTACAATGCCATTAAATATGAAATCCATAGGCTAATCATTGTGATTAATGAGAATGGTTAGAATCCAGAATTAATATTTTCATCTTGAAGGTAAATGCGGTCAATGAAATAATGTTAATTTGTAATTGGAAATTATGACAAACTAGGTTTGAAAAAGCGACCATTTAGGAACGATATCGGATTGGTGTTCTCCTTGGTAACAAAATTCCTAAATGTAAATGCGTAATTTTTTTCATAATGATGATCATCCTTTGCATATAGATCTTCCCATCCTGTACATAGTTTTAGGCTTGTAGTCAGTTCTAACAGTCATGCCGTAGATCAATACTGCGCAGTATTTTAAAAGCTTTATTCCAGCTGTGACAAGATTGTGGAATGATCTTTCTAAACTTTCAGTGAATTGGGTGGACTTAAGAAGTTCAAACTTGCAAATACTTTATGTTGGATAGGTTGACATATGAAGTCTATTTTCATAGTTTATAGTTGGCAGATGTGTTTTAATGTTAATACTGATCTTGAAGTAATTTTTTACTTTTTATTAATTGATTTTCCTATATAGTCTATTTCCCTATCTCCTTTTCTTACTGGGATACTTCTACGCAAGGTTCATAATTATCTCGTTAAACCCCCTACATTGCGACTTTCAGCCAAATCTTGCCCAACCACTCATGCATTTCTTAGACATCAAGGCCCTTTCTTTCCTAAACGTCTTTCACGTCACACCATCTATTCAACCCTTATGATGCCTTGCTCTTCTACTTCCGAGCACCTCCGAATCATCCAGTCTTCGCACTAACCTGTGGACAAATTTTCTTTCCACATGACCGAGCCACCCTTCTATGAAATATCAGAACAAAATTACATATAATTCAAAGTCTCAAAAGTAGCTAGGGCTGTGACTCAATGTCTACAGCAGAGCCATTGTCTGGCTATGAGGCCAGGGAATCTCGAACAACACCAACAGACAACAAGAGAACCTCCCCAAAATATTTAGATCCATCCT
Source organism: Palaemon carinicauda (assembly GCF_036898095.1). Lineage (NCBI taxonomy): Eukaryota > Metazoa > Arthropoda > Malacostraca > Decapoda > Palaemonidae > Palaemon > Palaemon carinicauda. The sequence goes on along the minus strand of NC_090765.1, from coordinate 25,302,781 downwards.
TTATCCCATGAAAACCTTCCTACCATTTTTGTGCATCTCCATTTCTCTGACCATATCAGTTCTTTTGGCAGGCTCAAACATTTCATGGCTGAAGAGTTGCTTCTTACCAGACAATCTTGAAAAAATAATAAGACTTCTTCCATTTGCATTTATTATCCATAAATACATCACTGCCGAATATTTTGGGCGTATTGTGCACGAATGCTATCGTTAACCAGAAAAGTACTAAAAGAAGATGGATTGACGAACTAAGAAAATTTGCTGGTTTACGTGAATGGAAGGACATTTCTCAGGCCTTTGTTCTTAGTGGACTAGTAACGGGTGATCATGATTATATATATATATGCAAGGTGTCCATAAAATTCTATTTATAATTGAAATATATATTACAAAAGTCATTTCAGGTACCCTGTTGATGAGAGTTACTGTTAAATTAGCCTTAAAATCGTTACTTATCAAAAAAGGGTATATATGAGTCACGGTTATTGAAAAAATCAAAGTTGCTGACTGCGAAGCTACAGATCTAATATGGAAGCCATCCATTGTCACGCCAGTCACTTTGTGTATAGCACAAGAAATTTATGAGATGGGGACAGCGGAGTGGACGATCAAGAACATTGATCATGTAAGGCAAGCCTTTGACAGTTATTATTATTATTATTATTATTATTACTATCCAAGCTACAACCCTAGTTGGAAAAGCAAGATGCTATAAGCCCAGGGGCTCCAACAGGGAAAAATAGCCTAGTGAGGAAAGGAAATAAGGAAATAAATAAATGAAGAGAACAAATTAACAATAAATCATTCTAAAATAAGAAACAACGTCAAAACAGACATGTCATATAATAAACTATCAACAACATCAAAAACAAATATGTCATAAATAAACTTTAAAAAGACTATGTCTGCCTGGTCAACAAAAAAGCATTTGCTCCAACTTTGAACTTTTGAAGTTCTACTGATTCAACCACCCGATTAGGAAGATCATTCCACAACTTGGTCACAGATGGAATAAAACTTCTAGAGTACTGCGTAGTATTGAGCCTCGTGATGGAGAAGGCCTGGCTATTAGAATTAACTGCCTGCCTAGTATTACGAACAGGATAGAATTGTCCAGGGAGATCTGAATGTAAAGGATGGTCAGAGTTGTGAAAAATCTTATGCAACATACATAATGAACTAATTGAACGACGGTGCCAGAGATTAATATCTAGATCAGGAATAAGAAATTTAATAGACCGTAAGTTTCTGTCCAACAAATTAAGATGAGAATCAGCAGCTGAAGACCAGACAGGAGAACAATACTCAAAACAAGGTAGAATGAAAGAATTAAAACACTTCTTCAGAATAGATTGATCACCGAAAATCTTGAAAGACTTTCTCAATAAGCCTATTTTTTGTGAAATTGAAGAAGACGCAGACCTTATATGTTTCTCAAAAGTAAATTTACTGTCGAGAATCACACCTAAAATTTTGAAAGAGTCATACATATTTAAAGAAACATTATCAATACTGAGATCCGGATGTTGAGGAACCACCGTCCTTGACCTACTTACAATCATACTTTGAGTTTTGTTAGGATTCAACTTCATACCCCATAATTTGCACCATGCACTAATTCTAGCTAAATCTCTATTAAGGGATTCACCAACCCTAGATCTACATTCAGGGGATGGAATTGATGCAAAGAGAGTAGCATCATCTGCATATGCAACAAGCTTGTTTTCTAGGCCAAACCACATGTCATGTGTATATAGTATGAAAAGTAATGGGCCAAGAACACTACCCTGTGGAACACCGGATATCACATTCCTATCATCACTATGGTGCCCATCAACAACAACTCTTTGAGATCTATTACTTAAAAAATCAGTAATAATGCTAAGAAACGACCCACCCACTCCCAACTGTTTCAGTTTGAAAACAGTTCTCCATCTTAATCCATGTCTATTGTTGCCTGTCACTTATAGCTATCATGTTCTATAATACACGAAATTCTACACAACAATTGATCTTTGCACCCTTACAATGTGCAACTCTTACAGGCTATCAAGCTAAATGATAACCCAAGATGAAAAGAGTTTGCAGATGAAGATGAAATGTTCCTATTTGGTCTAGTGACGAGGATTCTTCATGCTCGAGGGAGACAGAACACATAATGTTAGAATCTGGGAATCAAAACATCACCATGTAACTTGGGAACTTCATCGAGATAATCCAAAGGTGAATGTAAGATGTGGAATCATGTGGTATCCTATTGGAAAGGTCCCTGCTTGGCAATCTGATGGACTGGATTTTGAGCCCCGTCCAAACTCTATAGTCTCTAGTAATGTCTGCGACCTCACCGTTCTTGTGAGCTATGGATGGGTGTTTTGTTGAAGCCTATAAGACTACCTACTATGTTAGCAGCCATTGCCTAGTCGTTCTGGTCCTACCTTGGGTGATGATCGTATGTGTGTGTATATATATATATATATATATATATATATATATATATATATATATATATATATATATATATATATATATATATACATACATAGGCTATATATATGTATGTATATATACATATATATGTATATATATATATATATATATATATATATATATATATATATATATATATATATATATATATATATATTGTCAGACTCCTGCATTCAAGATCGACCTTTAAATATGGAATCGAATTATTGGTCCCTTTTTCTTCAACGAAACATAAATTTCTGCAAGTGTTCACCTTCACCTTCAGACTGAATATATGGCACCACAACTAGATGACCTTCAACCAAACATCATTATTTAGCAAGATGGTACACCACCACAATGCAGACTTTGTGTTCATGGGTTCTTAAATCAGACATTTCTTGAACGGTGGATTGGAAAGGATGGTCAAGTTCCTTGGCCACCTTGTTCACCATATATCACTCTTGTGGATTTTTTTTACTAAGAGATTATATTTAAGGTATCGTATATCTAACAAAGATACGGGTCATCATTAATTTCAAACAAAAGATCACTTACACCATTGCCCTCATCGAAGAGGTTATGTTACAGCGAGCATGATAAGAAATAAAGTACCGTCTTGATGTTTTTCGTATAGCCTTTGGTGGCCATATGGACTTCAATGTTTACTCTTTATTTTGTAATAATTTCCATAATCTTTACTATATATTTGATTTTTTAATATATTTTTAATTGAAAACAGTGTATGAACACCTTACATGCATTATATATATATATATATATATATATATATATATATATATATATATATATATATATATATATATATTTTTTACGGTAATAATAAGATTTCCTTTAATACCTAGTGTTCATCTTATAAAACCTTATCTTCGCCATATTACTGTATCATCTGTATTTTGTACGAGATTTCCTTGCAGTGAGAACGAAATGTTTCTATTTGGAGTAGCTGTGAAGTTTCTCAGGCAATGCTACCAGTATATGGAATTATTCAGTGTTTTTATTCTCTGCAGACCTCATTGCACGTATGTCCCGTGAATTGACCCCTCCTGAATTTTTCATTGCTTAAACCAGTATTCCGTCGGGCTTATACCTTTTTTTTTCTTTGATTATTGTCGAGCAGTCCTGGAGTTCAATCTCTCTCTCTCTCTCTCTCTCTCTCTCTCTCTCTCTCTCTCTCTCTCTCTCTCTCTCTCTCTCTCTCTCTCTCTCGTGGGACTCAAGTTTTAATTGTTACTTAATTTTAAGTGTTTCCTCTCTCTGGTAGTGTCATGTTTTATTGACATTTCTGGTTTCAAATTTCCTAGTTTTTTCTGACTGTTTGCTGTTTAATTTCCTTTTATTATTAACAGTATTATATGTTACTTCTGGTTCATTTTGTAGTGATGTTTTGCCTCAAACATCATTTATTGATGAAAAGATTATTCCAAGTGATGTTTGTCATTTATATATTGAATTGCTTTCAATCATTGGATTACATGAAGATATCAAAAATACATGCAGAGTTCACCTTTCTCTTGTATTTGATTCACTGGTATCGATAGTGTTCATTTTAGCTCTATCTGAAAGTTTAATGAGTTGTTACATCTATAGAGCTCTCTAAATGCAGGAAGCCTCGTTTCCAAGGATAAGGAAGTTAGCAAATCCATGTACTTTGACGTTTCTGACGTTTAGGCTGTATTTGAAATTGAACATTCTGTCGTGTTGTAGCATACGTGATATTACATACTCCTTTTTCATTTATTTTTTTATTTTTTATTCGTATAGCCATTCCATTTTTTCTCTTACAGTCATGATAACCATTCCACTTAATTTCGTATATCGCTGACTACAAAGTAGCTAATTCTTTTGACGTGGCACAAGAAGTATCAGAATTATAGTAAAAAAAAAGTTGTTTTGATATATGTAATGAGCTTTTTTTTAACGATGTGTACTTCATCGAACAAGAGAAGTAACAAAAAATTATCTGAAGTACACTCTCTATTTGGCTCCGGATTCACGGCTATTGTGGAAACACTCTGACATCATTTGCATCTATTTGCGCAATGGTTTTGCCAGTAATTGGGAAGAGATTCTTTTTGACGAAATTAGGAAGTTCGCTGGAAAAATGTAGAAAGAAAATATGAGTTCTTCTTACTACATTTCTTGAATGTGTCGCGACTTTGTTATAAAGGTGTGTTGGTCTTCCAATATATTGGAAATTTCAGAATTTTCTCTTAATGCCGTCCTGATACGAAAGTTCAAAGATACCTTCCAGAGTGGTTGATAAATCAGATATAAGGGATAATACTGTAAGTTATTTGTAGTATTTTCACATTTGTGGAGTCTTCTTCCTAACATACTGGACATGGTTGTTTGTCTCTTTAATATGCATGACATGTAATCGTAACTACGTTAGAAAACAAATGTAGATACCATGATTTTTGTTGTTGGATCCCTAAGCACTGTTATTTTGCAGTGTTGTTCCAAATCTCAGTTTGTTAAGAGTATATGGTAATTTTCACAAGTATTCTCAAGAGTGAAGATTGTGTGCTGGAGATTCTTGAATTAATCAGTCTTGAAAATAATCTTTAAGAAAGTAAAAAGTAATATTTTTATCAAATATACACCAAGATGTCAAATGGTAATGAAAAGGCTGTTTCAAAAAAGAAAAGAAAAAAAACCGAATTTTCACCACTCCAGTTAAAAAAGATATTTAATATGTTAAACAGATATCATTTATGAAACATCCTATTACTAAGATGGTATACAGAGATCTACCTATTGAAAAATAGGTACTCGAACAAGTGTCCTTCAAACAAAAATTGAATGTAGTGGTCAACCATGGTCAAGAGAAGTACTCTCATATTCGAAGATCTACCCATAAATGAGAATATATTCAGAGACTTTTTCATGAAAAAAAGGTATTCAGACGTGTACCCATTAAAATCATTTATGAGTTACTAATTTTTTATTAGTTTTGTGAGCTACCATCTCTCAAGATTCCTGTCCCTGACCTCATTTTAAGTTAGCCATTTCTATTTATTCCTTTCCTCTTTCCATTAAAGTATATGAGAAATATATGGTGAACATAAAAATATTTTTGAACAATGGTGAGATGTATTTCCTACATAGCATTGCAAAAAATATATTTTTGGTTTTTCGTATTCATTCTCTTTAAAAGAAGGTATTCAAGAGTTATATCTATCAAAAGAAAAGGATTCAGACGTTCTAATAAAAGAAGTTATTTTTATTTATTCGTATTGAAAAGACGGTATTCTGGTATAAGATATGCCCACGTTAGTATCAGACCACATTATCATGAAACAATAAAAATGTCAATGGATAAAGTGATTATAAATGATAAAAATTTGATACTGTTTTGACACATTCGATATTAGAGCTAACTTTACTCAAAAGAACATGCATTAGGAACTTTTTAATACCTGGGTTTCACATTCTCGGTATTGTGTATCCCGTATGGATCCTGGTTAATATTGTGTTTAGCTTGTAAAAAAGCTTTGTTATGGATGTTATGAACATTATTGAAATTTCAAATGTCCTTATTGCTTATGGATTCCAAAAGGTTATTACTAAAATTCAATATTTATTGGTGTTAAAATGCTCGTACAAAAGTTACATCAAACCCATATTTAATCGTCACTGTTCCATAATTAGTCTCTCTTCACGTTATCAGTTCTCAAAGAAGTTTTGAGCCGTTGCTTGCCTTTAAATGGGAACTATCTTTGAATATATATATATATATATATATATATATATATATATATATATATATATATATATATATATATATATATATATATATATATACACACACACACATATATATGTACAGTATATGTTTGTGTACGTGTGTGTGCGTGTATATTCTTTGTGTAATGTATTTATATCTGCGATTGTGTGCTCTTGCTTGCTATTACTTATTGTTATTCATATATGTATTACATAACGTTCCTGAATAACACTTTCCGATATCCAGTGGTAACAAATCTTTAGTTTGTTTTTCGATTTACCCTTTTTTCCTTTTTGTAAGCAACATCGATGCTTTTCAGAATGGAGTGTTTCGCACTCAGATGGTGCATGGAAATTGGGTTTTCCGAAATGCCCTGCCGGAGCGGTTTATCTTCCATGGAAATTACAATGATTGAATCCAGCGAGAAAAAAAAAAGTTCCCTTTTGTATTGTCTATTTATATTTTCCATAATTTGGTGTATGCATATATTTAGCATGTGATGACATGAGCTTAGACAGAACTTTTTTATTTGTCTAAAATTTATATCGTGCAGTCAGGATGACTTTAAATTCATTATATGCAATGAAAATGTTTGACAAATTTGTGTTTTCCCTGAAAGACAAATGTAATCAAGGCGAAGTTTTGTTTGTCTTTTTCGTTATACTAATGTTTATGTAATTACTGTTTATGTTTGGCATGTATCAAAACACATATAAAGAAAGCTGTGTCATTGTTTCGTAGTGTTAAATCCTCATTCTGTCTTTTTCTTGCAAGTTAGCTACATCGAATGGAATCATATAGCTGAATTTTCAACTTGGTACACGCATATACTTTGTGTGTGTGTGTGTGTGTGTGTGTATATATATATATATATATATATATATATATATATATATATATATATATATATATATATATATATATATATATATATATATGGATGTATTTATGTATGTATGTATATACATATAAAGATTATTTTTCTTCCTTTTCGGTCACGCTCAGCTCTCCCTGTCCCTTGGTAGAGGTAAAGGGGCACAGTCATAGCCTGTTTAGAAAGGGGAGGAGTTGTTGTGTTTATTTGTGTGTGCATATCCATCTAAATATTTAGCCTTCATTTTTTAACGGGTAGCGTGCGCTATGGTGTGTGCGTGCGTGTGTGTGTGTGTATATATATATATATATATATATATATATATATATATATATATATATATATATATATATATATATATATATATATATATATATACACACACACACACACACACACACACACACACACGATCCATGAAAATGGAATTTAGAAATTGTTGTGTGGCTGTGTAGCCTGGAGGTTTTCTCTTGGTGCGTGGATCTCATCGAAGGGTTAGCTCCCTTATTGCATGAAACCTTCCAGTCAGTTTGGAAGTTGAAGGAAAAATAAATTGCATTTCACTGTTGTGAAAATCGGTTGGTGATTTTATTTCGCGTTTGTAAAGAGTGAGTGCGGAAATCTAATCAGATTTCAGCGAAGAAAATGCAGTAGGCGTTGAATTTTATTCTCTAGGGAATTAAACTTTTCTGTAGTTGAGATTTTCGCGTTAGACTTACAACAAATTTGACTATTTTTCTTTTGCTGTTTGAATTGTTGATCATAAGTTTGATGTCATTGTTTATGCAGAACGCTTCTGTTTGTCGACGAATGTACCCGCGAAAGTGGATGGAAACTTTTTTTTTTTCTTTCCATATTCCAAAGGAAATGATTTGAATAAATTTTCTTACCTTGGAATGCGGAAAAACCTAAATTATTTGTTGGGGCTGTGAAAGAAATTTTTGGGCATTGGGAATATATTGGCAATAGGAGTGTGATATTAAACGGGCCATTCCGAATTGAAAACCTCCTCCCACCCTTGCGGGCTCCTCCTCCCCGACCTCCTGGACCTCAATCCATTTTTCCTCCCATCCCTCCAACACAGAGTGAATGATGGAGTGGAATTTAATCTCAGATAAAAAAAAAAAGGGAAAATGTTATCAAACCGTATTTTGTAGTTTCGGGAATATTGAATTAAAGGTAAAATGCCGCGCGATTTGTTGGTGGTTGATCGCCATTTAGCTTCAAAGTATGCTAAGAATAGTTTATGAGGGGATGGAACAATGAATTTTTACTTACGCAAGACCTATCAGAATTATTGAGACAGGTAAAATCACGGGGTTTTGATAAGGAAATATTTATTTTGCTTATTTCATTCACTTGCAAGTCAATATATTTTCTTTCTTTGCTATTATTATATTTTTCTGCAAATGAACCTTCTCCTCAATGAAAGTTTGTTATTTTAGTCAACGGGTCTGTGACATGTAGCATTAACATATTAGATTACAAAGTAAAAATTCATGTTCTAAATATGTTTGTCCTATTTTAACTTCTTGTATACTTGTACCGCTAAAAAGGCCTTGGAGTTAGTAGAACTCTATCAAAGAAAATAATAATGAGGTTATTTCATTCGATAGATAGCGCGATGCTTTTTCATATTAGCTTGCGTTAAAATTGTATCAAGAAGGAAAAGACGCCAATTTTTTTCTATAGAAATCACGGTTTCGAAACTGGCCTTAGGCATGCCATAAAATGACGATTAAATAGGATATGTTAGATTTATCATTTTACCTGCAAGACGTGATAAAAATTAAATAGTTAGAATTTATTTGACTAATTTTAGTGAAGGGTTAACGTCGTCAATGACGGATGAAACAGAATGAACAAAATGGGAAATTTCTTATAGATTTCATATAATATCATGTACTGTATATTGGAACGACGAATCCGCTGTCGTTGCGAAATTAAGAATGACTACAGACGAGGTAATTAACTTCATTAACGCTCGCGACAATAAAGATTCCAGTGTCGGTATCGATTTGTTACACAGTCATTGATATTTTCTCTCTCTCTCTCTCTCTCTCTCTCTCTCTCTCTCTCTCTCTCTCTCTCTCTCTCTCTCTCTCTCTCTCTCTCTCTCTCTCTAAGAATTTGTGTATTTTTAGTTGGTTTTTGTTTTCAGATTCTTTTGTTGCAATATCCTCAGGATTCCTTACTGGTTTAGTAGAGTTTTCTGAACCATTTCAATTCCTGATTTGCAAACAAGATGGAACTTAATTAACACAAGTTTTTTTCATAATCATCTGTACTTTTAAGATAAGGGTTACCAAAGTGATCGATACCGTTTCCAGGAATAAGGTAATCTGTTGTCAATAAATTTGTTAGTGTGAAAAAGCATAGATTAAAAAAGGTAGGATTGAATTTTTTAAGATTTAAAGGGGCTTGTTGATTGTCAGCGGCAAGAGACAGGTCATTGCATTGTCACCAGATGTCCCAGAGAACGAGCGTATATACTGTACACATATGATCGGCTCCCAAGTTCCTTTCCAGCCGAGCTAGGAGGTAGATCTATGGGGCTCCAAACTTCCATCCTTAGTTCACAAGGGTACTAAAGTTGTGGACACTAAATGTAACTATCATGCCCTGAGCGTGGGCAAACTCTGGACCCACGAATTGCGAGTGTCCTACATTTGGAAAGCTAACAATCTTGTGGTAAAGATAAGTAGAATTAAGGCAATTTATGAGTCATGCACCATATTTATTTGTAAGAAGTCTGTTTTGCGATTTATTTGATGTTATATTTAACGAAACAACGATACTTTTAATTATAATCATTTATCACTGGACGGTGGACTGTTATATTACGGTACGTCTTTCTGCTGGTGAGAAATAACTTCAATTTCCTTTACGCATATGTTCTATTGTTTTAAATAATTCATAGTGTATTCATGATTAATAATTCATCCTTAAAAACTTTGAAAATATATATCTTGTCATAGTTGAGAAGGGATTCATAACACCAGAAGGGATCGACGTTCTAAAAATCTTCGGTGCCTTTATTGAGTCAGATATTGAACAATGGTTATTGAGTACTTTTAACCAGCGTAATAGCTTGAAAGCTTATAGTAGAACTTATATATAATGTCAGTTTAATAGCGAGTGAAAGATCCTTTCACCTCTGGAAACCTCTCCTTATTCATTAAGAAGTTAATGCAGCTACTACCAGCAGCCAAGGACCGGTGTGGTAACAGTTCCTTTCAGATTTGAAAATTAGATTAAAGTTGTCAACCAGATGTTTTAGGTAGTGTGATGGAAACCGTATGTATAGGGTCAATAGTACAATCATATATGTGATATATAATTTTTTATTTTAATTGTATATTTTTTTTATAACAAACAGTTACCTAAATGATACTGTAAGATCCCATGAACGTAATTATTATAAGCAATAGGTAGTTTTCCAGCATAATGTTGGAGAAAATTATAATTTACTATCATTTTTAATTTGATTGGTAAGATTTTATACCCGTAACAACTTAGTTAATGATAATCTTATTTTTGTCTGTAATTATTATTATTATTATTATTATTATTATTATTATTATTATTATTATTATTATTATTATTATTATCAACAGATGCATGGCAGATATTACACACTTTGATTTTTGTCCTTCAAATTGTAATTCAGATCTCATCATAAGGCGCAGTTTTTTCGATATCTATGAATGGCTCTCACGTGATAGAAAGCCAAAGCTAACTCCAAACAAAATAAATATTGGGATTACTGCTATTAGGTTTATAAAACACACAAATAATCCCAATTAACTCGGGTTGGCAGAAAACACGTTCAATGGTACGAACCCGGAATCATACAATACACCTATATTTGAAATAGATTTAGATGGGAAGGGTGTAATTGTTTTATAGCGATTAGAAATGGTCCAGTTGATTGTTGAAATGATGGGAGTTTTTGAAGTTCAAATTTTATATGGGATGGGAATTCTAGTTTTTAGTGGGGTCCGTATTGCGTTTTTTGTAAGGGAATTACTTTCGGCCATACGGCTCGTTTTATCTATGGAGGTAATATTTCGGAATATGTATTGCGATTATATACTTTTGGAAACAAGAAATACACGCTCACACAATGTGTATGTGTGTGTGTGTGTGTATATATATATATATATATATATATATATATATATATATATATATATATATATATATATATATATATATTTATTTGAGAGAGAGAGAGAGAGAGAGAGAGAGAGAGAGAGAGAGAGAGAGAGAGAGAGAGAGAGAGAGAGAGAGAGAGAGAGAGAGAGAGATATGATTTAACGGTTTCACATTTGCTGTATTCCATGGTTATTGAACTAGATGAAGGATTTGAAAAACACAACATGGTTATCAAGCGCTTTCGTATTGTCATCTCTTCAGGATCAAGTGATGTTAAACCTTGGTTAAAGTTTCAAGGTCACTTATGCAACACTGTTAAAGCACAAAACTATTAAACACAAAATTTGTAAGTAATTTGTTAATGAACATTTCGTTTAGTTTGTACAATCCTTGACTACTATTTTTCTGTCATAACTTCGTGGCCCTCTATGCACCTGTAAGATTGTAAATGGACCACCATTGAATATGGACCCTGAGGTCCATATTTTGCAGCAGAATATGGACACCCCTCCAAATTTATGGAATGAGTAAATTTTTTTTGGATTTTCGGAATTTATATAGTATATGTAATTAAAATAAAACAAAATTTTTAAGTTAGGACAGGTTCAAATGTTCAAACATGTTCTTCACAAACATGGCATTTGATGAAGCCACACAAGATGAAGGTATGTCAGAGAGGTATGTAGCACTGCCACCTGTGTTCCTCCCCAAATGGTGAGTTGGACCAGATGGGTGTGGTGTGTACCACCTGTGTGTTACACGATCGTACATAGTAACAACATTTCTCTTTTTTGTATATATTATCCTTTGTATCTTCGCTCTTCCCTCGCACTGACAACAACTTACATCAACTTGTCTGCCTATTTCTCATTGTTAACCGTCAACAGAACCGGTTGCCGGTTGACAATTAGAAATAGGCAGATAGGTTGATGCAAGTTGCTGTCAGTGCGAGGGGAGAGCAAAGATACAAAGGATAATATATACAAAAAAGAGAAATGTCGTTACTGTGTACGATCGTGTGATACACGGGTGGTACATGAGAAATGTTGTTACTATGTACGATCGTGTGATACACGTGTGGTACAGGTGAGTAGGCTGGCTGCAGCAAGTATTTCTATTTCTGTGGCATATTCTCCAGCCTGTGTGATGTTGCTGACATCCATATAGTTTTCCTGTGCTGCAAGGGTGCTGAAGATGGCATTGTTCTGCTTCGTGTACTGGAAGGTGTGGGCCTGGGGAACGCTGTTTTGTCTGGGCGCCTGTGAGGATATAGGAGATGGTCTGGAAGAAACAGTTACCATCACCCTGCATGGCAATGGTGTTGATTAGATCCTCTTCAAGACTGATAGTCTGCTTAGGTGGTGATGGTGGAATATTCTTCCTAATCCTGAACCCCAGGATCTTGGCACGCTTGCACTGTCACAAACTATCAACTGGGTATAATATCAGTGGTGGGGCTGAAGTGAAACTAGCCCCCATGCAGTCAGGTGTAGGTGAAGGGCTGCTAAAGCAGACACTGGTGGTGGTGTTGTGGATGGATAGCTGGTGGAACTTGGTGACTGTGGGTGGCTGTGGGAGCTGAGTCTCCACATAGCCGTGAAGTCCGACTTTATTGTCATGGCGTTCATCAGCTGTCTCAGCTCCTTCAGCTGGAAAGTTCCCTTAGGACAGATCTGAAAACATCATGAATAAGTACATACAAATAAAATGTATTAGAAATATTGATTTATCAATGCTCTTGATGAGTAAATTGAAGTAAGTGTCAGAGAAGACATATCATAACTGAGAAGGCTTACCTCTTGAATTTCGTAAGGTTCTATCCAACAAGGTGCCAACTTGTCACCCTTGCGTTGTGTTTCCTGGGCATCGTTGAGTAGCACATGGTCTCTAACCTTGTAACTGGGAGGCTGGTGCTGGGTGTCAAAGTAGGCGTTCTGCTGCTGCTGGGCGCTGTGGATGGTGTCCATAGCTTCTTGGTGAAGGTCAAAGAGATTGAAGGCAGAGAGCACTTCATCTCCTCTTGGCTGACTGGGACCAACTGAGAACTCTTACTCAATGAGGAGAGTCGGCTGCCGACCAAGGCCAGCTCGAAAGGTGTCTTCTTCGCTGACGTGCTGGCTGGTCTGGTTTCCCTGGGCTCAATGTACTCATCCCAGTTGACCTGCTGCTCACCGGTGTACTTTAATACTGCAATGCAAAGTGTCTCGTTGAAGCGCTCAGTCAGGCCATTTGACTGTGAGTGGTAGCTATTTGTCTTGCAGTGTTCGATCTTAAGATATCTGCAGAGCTTTTGGTTGACATGGTTTCAGAACTCGCGGCCCTGGTCATTGATGAAGACTTTGACATTGAAGTAGTGGCATACCAACTTCATCAAGACTTTTGTGATGGTGCCTGCCTCGTTGTTGGATATGGCCTCTATTTCAGCCCACTTGGTGAGGTAGTCAGTCATTACTGCAATATACCGGTTACCGCTGGCTGATGACGTGAGACGCCAACAAGGTCCATCCTAAACTTAGTGAAACTGGTATCTGGAAGAGTGATGGAGTGGAGGACTGCCGGGACTTTTCGATTATGGTTGCTGCGCTGACAGTTATCACTAGATGCCGTACAAAAAAAATATATAGAAAGATTAGAAATATTAGTAAAATATAAGGGGGTACATATTTCATGCCATAGGAAATGAACTCATGTGCAAAAACTGCTCAAATTGACATATTTTCCAAAGGGATCCATATTCTATACCTTAGAAAATAGACCCAAGGACTTTTAAAACATTATAGAAAACAAGGGGTTACATATTCCATGTCTTGGAAAATGGACCCATGTGCAAGAACTGCAGAAAGTGAAAAGTTTTTCTAGGGGGTTCATATTCTATACCATAGAAAATGGACCTGGATACATTAAAACATTATAAAATACAAGGGGGTACATATTCCATGCAATGGAAATGGACTCATGTGCAAAAACTGCATAAATTGAAATTTTTCTACAGGGTCCTTATTCTATGCAACAGAATTGGACCTGGATAGTTTAAATAACTGTAAAACTCTTACCGATAAAGTTTGTGATGTTGTATACTGAGGGCCAGGCCAGAAGTACCGGCTGATGATGAGGTAATTGGTCTTGTTAACACCCTAGTAACCTGCTGTAGGAGCAATGTGGCATGCCTGGAGGATTGCCTCCTCCTCTGTAGCCCTGATGACACGAAGGTGCTCCTGAGTCTTGGGGTGAGCTTAATGAAAAGTACCATCTAGTAGTACATACTTCTTGGCCTTCTTCCTGAAGTTCCTCTTGGTGTTTTCTGTGTTAGCAGAGGCTAGCCAAGCCCTATTGCTGTAGTCCTTGTTGTCCAGAACGTCTGATAGCTCTCTGCAATACATACAAGGATTCAACATAATTAGGGATACTTAAGTAGTAGACGTTACTTAACATAATTTTATCTTCCCAATAAGCAATAGATACTAGATGCCCCATTCAACATAAATAAGGATACTCACCTGTACTCAGTGTCTTCCATGTCTGTAAGAGTGAATCACTTTTGTGAAGATGTTGTAGTCAGGTATTGAGCTGAAGTGTTGTGATTCTGAAGCCCTGATGACACGAAGAGGTTCTCCGAGTTAGCAGAGGCTCGTCAAGCCCTGCTTCTGAAGTCTTTGCTGACCTAAATGTCTGAGAGCTCATTGCAATACACACAAGGATTCAAAATAATTAAGGGTACTTAAGTAATAGCTACATAATCTTATCCACCCAATTAAGCAATAGATACTAGATGCCCAATCCCACATAAATGATATTACTGTACTCACCTGTACTCAGTGCATTCCATGTCTGTATAAGAGTTGAGTACCTTCTGTGAAGTTGTGGTACGAGTAGTCAGGTGGTGAGCTGAGTTGCTCTTATTCGGTAGGCAGTCAGTGTTTATGATGATCAAATTTTGAGAGGGGTCCATTTTCCATATTCTATCCATCCCTCTACTAAAGACCTTTCTCTACTATAGAGACTTTCTTTTGCTCTGTTGGTAAGGTTTGCGATTCTCTCAATATGTCCATTTCCGGTGAGTGAAAATCTTACAGTAGTCGTCTTTTTTTTTTTTTTTTTTTTTTTTTTTTTTTTTTTTTTTTTTTACGATATTTCGTCAAGCCTTACTTTTTAAATTCCCCTTTTTCTTAGTGTTCTCTTTTGTTTTGTATAATAATAATATAAGGCTAGCTATCCTATCAGACATTTTATTGATTCTTACCCCTCTATTGTAGTCACAAACCGCTTCCATATTCATATTAATATGAACCTAACATTACTTTTACTTACTTAAGTGTCAATAAACTAGCCCATTTTTATCCATTTCCCTTATTTTATGTGTTTTGTATGCATTTGTATGTAGGTGCCATGCTTATATTGTACAGCCCTACGCTTACTATTGCAAGGTCAGTGGTTTCTTCCAGGCATGCCGCGTACTGGTTGGGCTAGATGTAAATATGTATCAGTTTGCTAGGGTCAGTGAAAAGGGGTATGGAATAGCCACCTCATCCCTAAAGACTTACTAAAACATTGGAAGTCTTTTCCCATCTGACGCCAACCCCTCTTTGGGTAGTATGAGTTTAGTGAAAAAAATGTATTGTTTTCCCAAAATTATTTTTGTGTCTGCACACGAACTTCGTTCATATTTACATGTATATAGAGTATTTCACGTAACTCTGTGTGCGTTTTTAATTTTTTTTGTTTACTTTTAGATGATTGTATAGGCTTTGTATAGATATAAATAACATTTGAGAGAGAGAGAGAGAGAGAGAGAGAGAGAGAGAGAGAGAGAGAGAGAGAGAGAGAGAGAGAGAGAGAGAGAGGAGGGGGTAAACAAAAAGGGATGTGGGTTAACATATATGGTTGCTGTTCCCGTATTTTTTTTTTTTTTTTTCCGAGGGAAGCAGATCGTGGTGGAAATAATTTTTTTTTTTTTTTTTATTCTTCCCTTTATTCATTTGCAAATGGCTTGGCATTCAATTCGTCTATTTTGGAGAAAGCCGGAGTGGTTTGCTAGTGGATGTGAACTTTTCCTTAACATTTTTGGGGTTATGTGTTGGTGGCCACCTATCAGTATTCAACAAAATGCAAAGAGAGAGGGAGGGAGAAAATTTCGACTGGCTTTTGCAATTTATTGCAGATTGGTGTTTACATATGAATGAATTCGTTTTAAGAGTCATTGGGCATTAGTATTCAATGTGCACTCATATGATTTAAGTTTATTTCGTGATATATTTTGTCATTCGTAATTTTTTTATGCCAAAGTGAGGATTTTGTGTGGAATCATGACTTAGGTGATACTATCACCATTCGGGATCAAAGTGAAATGGACGAAGCTTATTTCTATTTCAAGATAAACAAGTAGACATTTTCTTCATTGAATATTCTAAAAAAAATGTCCTTTCCAGCTCTCCCGCAGATGTTTATAGGTTTTTAATCCTACATATTCAGCATTTTAGATATGGAGAACTGTAATATCGTTGTTTTTCTATACTTGTATAGAGAAAAACTACAGTATTACAGTAATTACTTGCTTTTCATTTGCATTACCTAAAATAACAATGCTGTTACACATATGATGTTATTACAGATCAATAGAACACACACACACACACACACACTCAGTCCTTATCAAGGTCCACTCGCTCCCTTTCTGGTTCCATGTAACCTTCGTTTTTGTGTCACAAAAAGGTATTAAGCGAACAATATGCCCCCCATTTCTTTCTCTCCTTTCAATCAGTGGCCGTTTTTCGATTGCTTCTCTTTGTAAGGATTTCTTGGAAATAGCTCAAGGGAGAAAGAGGAAAACTAACAGAAGCATTCCTTCAGTGGCGATACACGCCATGATATTTTAATGCCATCGACTTTATTGAATCAAGGCGTTCCTTCCTTCCTCCACCTTTTGCGCTTTAATGGAGTTGTAAGCCATTTGCCTTGATTTATCCCTGTATTTAAAGCAAATTTATCTAGCGTTATTCTTGGGCCAGTAATTCACGTTTAATGAACGCCAAAGCCGGTAATATGATGTAAGAAATTGCGGCTTCATTATGAGCGAAAGTTTGCAGTTTACATGTGCAAAGTCTCGCGTAATGAGCAGAATATATTTTGTGGTATTTCGCAGCACGTGAAGTTGCTTATATTTTATTATCTGTAACATTTAACCCTTTCCCCAAGACTTTCCTCTGTTCTCCTTCAAAATTCGTCCGTATTTTTTATGAGGCATTGATTTCCATTGATAACACATATGAGTTGCATGTGGTAACTGCGCTATTGGCAAGTTGCGTGTTCTCTCTCTCTCTCTCTCTCTCTCTCTCTCTCTCTCTCTCTCTCTCTCTCTCTCTCTCTCTCTCTCTCTCTCTCTCTCTCTCTTATTTACTTATTAATATTGGAATGGATAACAGTACAGTTCCTTTCAAGTAGATATTATGTTTTGAACTGCTGTTTCGTATCTTAGATATAATTTAAAAAACTCTCCCCGCAGATCACAGAAAAACAACAGCGAAATATTCCACTGAAAACCTGATTTTATTTATTTATTTATTTAATTTTTTTTTTTCATACAGAAGTCTTATTTCTTTCTTAAATTCTGATGAAGCTGCCGCATTGTTAGCTTGATTTTATAGAATATACTCTATCGGATTCTTATTGAAAGCTCTTACTTTATTCATCTCTGTCATAAAAATTAGAAAATTTAACAAATAAAGAACAAAGCATTTATATCATAGGAAAACTTGATTTGGTCAATACTAGACAAAACAATGTAACCCTACTTAGGGATAATAGGTGTATTTTTTTCTTACATTTTATACATGGGATCCTTTAGATTAAAGATTTTTCATAGTGTGAAAACTAGATTTTAATATTTTAATCTGCTTGGCCTGAATTAAATGATAATGATAAGAAGTTCACTACTTAGAACACGCCCAGGCTTAAACATGGCTTAATTTTTTAAGATGTCTTAAATGGTCGACACCAAAAGTAAAGGCGCCAAGAGACTACAAAATTCGCAATTTGTCTGACAATCACCTGGAGGTATAATTTATTACTAATAGAAGCTTTTCAGTTCTTTAGACATGGAATTGTAAGTTTCCTTTTAGACTATATTACAAAGATAAGAATTAAGACTGCCTCTCCCCTCTTTTTACTTTCTTGAACAATTGGATCTGTTGTATCCTACTTGAACTCAAGCTAAGTAAGCCATGATACTTGTTCTCTTTATTTTGAAATTGGATGATTGATTTCATATCAAATGATGTTACACCTGAGAAGGTATGTGGGACAGCCGTGTATAAACATCAATACTGAAGCCCAGGTATTGAAAGCAAAATTGAATGCGCTTGACGCATTACCTCTCTCTATTCTAGAGGTTATACACGTTATACACAGAACATAGTGAAATTTTCTTTTAAGAATATTTGTTACTTCCTTTCATCACTTGAAGTATTTCCCACTCTTATGTATTTCATTGGTTTAAATGAATCGCATTCCGACGCGGTGGATAATTTTGTTTAATCAATTTCCTGATGACTAATTGATATGCTGTGAGAGGGCGTTTGTCCTTTTTTTTTTATTTAGTGTGCAACAATTTTATGTTACTCCAGTTCACGTGTTGATAAACGTCGTTATGAGTTTTTTTCTTCATATAGAAGAGTTGATTTGCCATGCTTTAGTTATAGCTCATTTTTTACCTTTTGCCATGTTAAAATTAGTAAAAATTGGCAGTTTTATGTTTTCATTCTTTATTTTAACATTTTATATTAGTAGTAAATTTGTTGTATGTGAAGTGCAAAGGTGGTTTAGGAAAGGCATTTTATGGGGGTATAAAACAATTGTGAAGATTTTGTAAATTTAGTCTTCATCAGACCATTCAAGTTGAAATTAAGGCAAGGACACGTATTTCTTCGTTAGCATTTTTGTTTCTTTTAATGTTCCCCATCTTCCAGAAGAATTTCTAGGTGGTGGCTTGCAGGGTAATAGGAACAAAGGTTATCCAAACCGGACTCGACTGTTAAAGAAAAGTTTGCATTTCGTCTCCTTACTTCATGACCGACTTCAGTCTTCAACGTAACGAAAGAGAACAGTAGCTGTGAATTTCATAATTTATAGACGGAGAATAATGAGCGTTTGAGCTTTAAAATTATCCTTATTCACTCCTGGTTTCTGGTTACCATCAAAATCTCTCTCCTTTGGAACCTTTTGAAATTTTATTTCATTAGCTAATGCGTGGCCTTTTAGCCATCCATAACAATTTCTACCTTTTGCAAATATCAGCCTTACTGATAAAAGGAAGTGAGGACCAAAATATATATAACTATGTTAAGGTACCTTGCCCCACAGCTGAAACTTTTTTATTCTACCCCATTATTTCATTTAATTTTTATTCTCTTTTTTTCAAGTTTAGGCTGCCTATGTTCATATATTCTAAAATTTGAAAGGGCTTCACCAGCAGTATGGTAATAGTTAAATTGAATTAAATGGGATTTTTTTTTTATTGGAATAAATTGAATGCCTAAAACTAAAATTCAATCGCATTAACTGACGTCATTTCCTCAGAATTCATGGGATTAAATGTCGAGTTCAAAAGAATTTAATCTATATTTGATATGAGTACTGTCAGTATTTCATATATGTATTTATGTTTATATACATATATGTATATATATATATATATATATATATATATATATATATATATATATATATATATATATATATATATATATATATATATATATAATATATATATATATATATATATATATATATATATATATATATATATATATATATATATGTAAGTGATGAATTTTATCTGGAATTGATGTGCATTTAATCTGAAGTCATAAACGTTTAAGTAAATTCACTTCGTTTTGTCATTCTAAATTCAAAAGGCAACCCAGTAGCACAACTAATCTTTACTTGTGGTAATTTGAAGGTTTAGAAGATTTAGTTTTAGAAATATATAGTTGACTTCCAAAAACTACCTTGACCACAACTTTTTGCTCTTATTATTTCTTCGAAAAGCTATGTTGAATAGCTGGTATATACTATTTCCCGTCATTAATCTGCCCCAGAAGCAAACTTCCGTGCTTTAACAACATGCAGTCGTGCAACCCAGAAGCACAAAGTTCTTTTTGTGATGATATAATACAATGATTTATGCCATATGAACTTGTTCCATAAGAATGCAATATGAATATGGAAAATAACTTTAAGAAAAGAATACAATCAAGGAACATTTTAAAGAAAAAGAAAACTTTTGTATGTATTCTCCCTTTCTGTGTTAGGTCTCACTTTTTTATCTCCTTTTCTGTGTTTGAGTTCGTCAGGTTTGGGCTAGTTAAAGGCACTGGATTAACCCTCTGGGTGGCCTTTTCTCACATTGGGACAGGGAGATAAGTTTTAATTTATCGATGTTATGGAGAACTTTTGTTTATCTTCTAGAATATTATTAGCGAGGATTCATAGATGTGGATTTAAGCTGTCTTCGCTTCAGTGAATTTTCATATTTTTTGGTTTCTAATTTGATGTTTTTAAGATCGTATTGCTTTGTATTTAATATTGGGAATATTATTATTATTATCATTATTATTATTATTATTATTATTATTATTATTATTATTATTATTATTATTATTATTGCGTTAAATGAATATCAGATTTAGAAAAATTTGATACCTGTCAAGGCACTCAGGATTTGGCAGATAAGTGGCAGGTAGAAAATGGAAGCTCTCGTGGGTCTGTACCTAATGAGGCTTTAGCTATTTAATCACCGAAATGAAGCCAATGATATATAGTCATAAGTATAGAGTGTCAGGGAAGCCATCATAAGCTCAGGGAGTGGTTTAGGCCTTTAGGATGATAAACCTTTTATGATCTTGTAACTCGATAGAGGTATGGAAGGTGGGGTTGGGGATGTGAAGTTGTTAATAATGTTTTTGTTGCGTCGGATTATTGAAGTGTTATGTTCCCTGTGATGAGATTTTATGATTTTCTTTTGTTTCTTTTATTTCTTATTAGGCCTTAACTATTATATGGGGCGGACACTTCTATTTGTTTCTTGGGTATTTAGTGTAATTGTAAAAAATCAATTTTTTTTTTTTGTTGACCGTATTACATTTATATTACTTTTCATAACGAGTGTCAGACCGTGAGTTGTGACATGTAATAAGCTTTGTTGTTCAAAAATAATGGTTTACATGTTGCTTTTAATGATAATAGGGGTCTCTTTTCTTTCTTCTCTTTTGGAGTAATAATTTTCAATGCTTATTCTATTATACTTCTATGACGTGATAATAGCGCCGTCTATTCGTTAATGGGAGATGTTAAATAACCTTTTGTTCATTGCCTCTTTTCACTTTTCATCAGGTATTTATGGTGAATATTTTACTTTACTCTTTCGTATGTGATATCTCATTATCCTTGTTATAACCATTTCTGTTAACCATTGATTTGGATAAGGGTATATGTATTTTTTAGATTATAAAAATAAAATTATTTTTTATCTCAAGTGTGACTGATTATATTTTTTTAGCCACAGTCGGGGAAATATTTCTAATTGAAATATATTTCATATTTCTTTACACATATAGTGAGTATATAATGTAAAACGTGTTTGAAATCATCTATATTAGATGAATTTATGTAGCTGAATGTGTTTCGGTTTCTGGAAGAAGTTAAATGTGCAGGTATCTAAGAAGAACATCCATTAAATATAGATTGGGCATGTCATTATAACCAAAATATATTTGCGCTGAATTGACTGAAATGTTAAATGAGGATGAGCATTCATTTTAAGGTTAATATTATTATTTAGCAGTATCTAGTTTGAAAGTATATTGCTTCGTAGTATGTACAATGAAATACTGTGTATATGTGTATACATATATATATATATATATATATATATATATATATATATATATATATATATATATTTATGTATGTATATATATATATATATATATATATATATATATATATATATATATATATATATATATATAAGTTTTTACTATTTATGATGTCTCCCGCAAGTGCCCATCGACCTGTGACCTTTAGGAATTATGGTATTAAAAGAATAAAAAAAAAAGAACGAGACATGTCGTCAAAGGTTAGAGTAACAACCAAAGGTCAGATGTGAGGACGTCCGAGGATGAAATGTTGTTAAAAATGCTTGTAACTTTTTGTTCAGTCTCACGCAAGGAAGTTATTAACCTCTTAGCGAATTTTCTACGTGATCGTCTTGGAAATATGATTGCGTTATTGCGCTGGAATTACGAAAGTTAACTAACTCTTGGTTACCCAATTCCTTTGGTTTCAAGGTAATTCATGTTAAATTCTTAAAGTTTTGTAATTCTGTATTCAAGTCAAATTTAGACACATTAGCTTATAAGAATGATAACGATTATACGTATGAATTCACGCGCTTAGTCAGTGTTCCTATAGATGATAACTATCGACTTCTCTGGAAGAAGGTCATGATGTCTGTCATTGATTCTTCCTTGCTTCTGACACACGTTATTGTCACTTTACTCAGTGTGAGTCGGCCACTACCTTACGAAATGAAGTTCTGGAAGCGCACGCAATATGAATATACATATATGTGTATAAATATAAATATATATATATATATATATATATATATATATATATATATATATATATATATATATATATATATATATATATATGTATATATATATATATATATATATATATATATATATATATATATATATATATATATACACATAAACTTTATATAATTATCATCAACCGTAACCAGTCCACTGCAGGACAAAGGCCTCAGACATATCCTCCTTGCGTCTGTTTTTGGTCTTTCTATGCTATTCTATGTTCGGAAATATTCTTAGTTCGTCCATTTATCGTCTTATCTTCCTTCCCCTGATTCTTATGCAATCTCTAGGGACCAATTTTATTATTCCTAACGTCCATCTTTTATTTTCCATTCTCATTATACCTCCTGTCCATGTCCCTTTTTTATATATATTTTGTTAGAATATCCTCTACTTAAGTTTGCTCTTTTTTCGTCTCCAGTGTAATTCCCATCATTATTCTTTGAGTTGTAACTAGCTTATGTTCTAAGGCTTTAGTAAGGCTCCAAGTTTCTGTTCCATAAGTTGATACTGGTAGGACCATTTGATTAAATATTTTTCTTGTAACTCGATATTGGTGTGGAAGGTGGGGCGATGGGGATATGAAGTTGTTAATAATGTTGTTGTTGCGTTAGATTATGAAAGTGTTATGTTTTCTGGAGTGAGGTTTGTCGTATTTTCTTTTGTTCCTTTTATTTGTTATTGGGCTTTGCTATTATAAGGGGCGGAAACATGGGCACTTCAGAGGAGATAGGAAGGGCTGTTGGAAAGAAGGGAGATGAGGATGGTGTGATGGATTGCTAGAATATCCTTATTTCAAAGAAGGAAGAGTCAAAATTTAAGAATAAATGTGGTATATGTAATCAAAAGATAATGCTATGGAAGCTTGCTTGAAATACTATGGTTATGCAATAAGAAGGAATAAGGTGGAACCAATCAAGAGAGTTGAGAACATGCCAGTGATTCGGAGTAGTGTAGGACGTCAGCAGATCAGTTGGATGAGTTTGGTGAGGAATAGGTGGAAAAACTTGACTAGAGCGGCCTACCCTACTATATATTGGAACTAATAAGGTCGAAAGAAGATATTCATATAGGCCTATATATAATACATAATATACTGTATGTATGTACATACATCATATATATACAGTATATTATACATGAATTATGTGTATTATTCACCGTGTGTATACAGTATATATATATATATATATATATATATATATATATATATATATATATATATATATATATATATATATAAAATGTGTGTTTGTGTATATATATATATATATATATATATATATATATATATATATATATATATATATATATATATAATGTGTGTTTGTGTATATATATATATATATATATATATGTGTAATATATATATATATATATATATATATATATATATATATATATATATATATATATATATATATATATATATATATATATATACCCGAGTCTAGAGAACTAAAGAGTCTCTGCCACCCTTACCAAGAGGAGAGTAGTTATTGAGCAATTACGTTGCTGTAGTTAACCCCTTGAACGAAGAAGATTTGTTTGGTAATCCCAGTGTTGTTAGGTGTATGAGGACATAGAGAATGTGAAAAGAATAGGCCCGACCACTCAGTGTATGTGTAGGCAAAGACAAGCGAGCTGTAACGAGAGAGAGGGATCCTACGTAGTACTGTCTGGTCAGTCAAAGGATCCAATAACTACTGGTATTATCTGAATGAGTGGCTGGTGTCCTGGCCAACCCACTACACACACACACACACACACACACACACACACACACACACACACACACACATATATATATATATATATATATATATATATATATATATATATATATATATATATATATATATATATATATATATATATATATATATATATATATATATATAATGTATGCGTGTGCATGTATTAATATCCGTATTTTATGTATATTTTGACTTTCTTGGTCATGATTGAAGCCCCTGTGATGATTTTTAAATAATTTACGGATATTATAATTGTCGATAGATTTGATTTTTATGAGATCGTAGTCTCTTTTTTTTCTTTTTTAAGAGAAATGTATCCTTGAAGGGAGAATATTTTATTTATATTCTTATTAGTGGTAGTAATATTACAGAGCCTTGTATCAAATGACAGACCCCACCTCTTTCTGCATTTTAATCTATAAATGTTACTTCTTAGCTACTCATTCGGAGGCTATTCTTTTCTCAGCCTTTTTAGATATTTTTCTGATTCTCTCCACTATTCCTCATTGAAGTATTGGCTTAATGGACTCATTATTTTGTTACTTTTTATAAATTTATGTTTTTTTATAGAATGGGTTTTGATTATTTTGACCTTTAACATTTTTAATCCAATGATTTGGACATTTAGATTGTGTGATTCTATAAGATGAAAAGAGTCACATTAAAATATGAAATAAAGAGATGAAAAGACCCACTCTGTTTGCTGACTGTATACTGATGACCATATTTCACGTTAAATCTAAATCCCATAAATACTTCTTCTATTTTTATGAAGAAAATTGCTTACTGCTTTTTATATCCATTTTATTCCATTATAACTGTAGCCAAGTAGGGTCTTGGAATGTTTTCATCTTACCGAGGTTTCATTTTAGAATATTAACTGATAGAAATTGATAAAAAGATAAGACATTTTAGTCTTTTCTTAGCTGACCTTAATAAACACGGATTACAAGAAAAAGAAAAGTAAATTGATTGAACATTTCTTTTAGAATTGGGATTTGAAGTCTCAGTATTTCTTTTATATTTGGGGTTTGAAGTCTCTGTACACTAATAGGCAACAGCATTTTAAAAGAACGAAACTGCTCCACGTACAAAAATGTGTTTTTCCCTTGTTCACTGAGCTAGAAGGAAACGGTACGAGAGAGAGAGAGAGAGAGAGAGAGAGAGAGAGAGAGAGAGAGAGAGAGAGAGAGAGAGAGAGAGAGAGAGAGAGAGAGATGGAAAAGAAAAACACCTTAGAAGCAATGCCATTGAGGGAAGTTACGATCTGTTATGCATGGCCCTTCCTTAAGTTATTCAACAGCAAACGCCTCATTAGTCAGTGCCAAGGGCTTCGACTTTTCTCAAGACTTCTTTTTCTTTTTATTTCTTTTCCTTAGCATTGAAGAGGATACTGACAGTAAAATTTTGTTGTAAGCTACAACCGTGCCCTTTTCATCAGTATCATTTTGAAAAAAAAATAATTCTCTCTCTCTCTCTCTCTCTCTCTCTCTCTCTCTCTCTCTCTCTCTCTCTCTCTCTCTCTCTCTCTCTCTCTCTCTCTCTCTCATATCAGCCAGGATTTCTTATCTAGCTGTCTACTTATCTGACTACCGTTCAAACAAACGTTTTTATATTTCTTTGTATTCGAACTAAAGATATTAGCATTCTCAGGCAGCAGCTTCATGTTTTAATTTCTGATTTAACTTTAAATGTGTGCGTACTGAAACTTTTTATACAAGTTTAGACTGGAAATGGAATGCATATACTGCTTATGATTTATTTATTATTTTTAAAGATCAACTACTTTAAGGAAAATGGACGTCTGTCTTAACGTTTAATTGAATCATTAAATAAATTGGAAATGTTTATGTTTTTGTGGTGAA
Source organism: Palaemon carinicauda (assembly GCF_036898095.1). Lineage (NCBI taxonomy): Eukaryota > Metazoa > Arthropoda > Malacostraca > Decapoda > Palaemonidae > Palaemon > Palaemon carinicauda. Next base: position 25,276,253 of record NC_090765.1, on the reverse strand, counting down.
TTATAAACTGTACGGTATTGGTTCCTATTCATATGATATGCAGTGTGTCCTCGGACTCCATACATAAAATGTTCTTGTGGGTATGGGGCTGTTAAACAAAGCATATACTACCATATAGAATGTCGAATGTGAACTACCATTCCTTTGTTTGTCATACTATAGATTATTATATCTTATAAGAAAAAAGGACGGCCATTCTAGTTTATGCAATGTAGAGATTGAACATAGTCTTATACGAGCGATGTTCCAGTAGATCGGAAACCCACGTAAAAATTATTAAATTTTATTCTTAAGGTGTCGTGTACCGGAAGAAAATGATCTATTTGTGCTTGTAAAATTCTAAATTTTTAGCTAGTTTCGAGCAAAACTTAAGCCTCATCACCAAACCCTTTATTTTGGTACAGTATGCAGCAAAACTGATGATACTTTTTTTTTTTTTTTTTTTTTTTTTTTTTTTTTTATTGCTTCAGACAAGCGTTAGTCGTAAGTTGCCACTTAGTATTAATTCTTATGTTTAACTTTGTAAACGTGTATGTACAAGACAACGTTGGTTATTTGTTATGCGTCTGCCGCGGACAATTAACAGACGCTTAGCACAAAAACACAAGGGTGGAGACGCGAAATTCTCCCCCATATAAGGAATTGGTACTCAACATAAGCGATCAGGAAGAAGCAGAAGCATCCATGGTTTCAAAAACACTCTAAAAAAACTTGAAAGCAAGCAGAAACTCCCGAAGCAAATCTGTTAAGATGGTGCTGCTAGTAGGAATGGCGAACCAGCAAACATGTTTTCAGCACACTAGGTTCGGAGTTGTAACGGCTCTCTCGCCCACATATCCAATCCTATCCCATATCATTCAAGACAAGGTTAACTCTATTCAGGGAAGAATAGCCGTGGCTTGTTTTAAACACGTCCCTGTTTTATACACGATATCTCTCTGAATATTCGCTCCAGGGGATAGAACCCCGTGATACCTCTGCAGATAAAATTCTCTGGTATATCACTCGCAGAAATATCCCAAGTAGAAAGCTGCCTATTGAGGAACTTCCATCAGGGCGACATGGCTATCTCACCCAAAACTAGATTTTATCCTATGTCAGAATCCAATTTATCATTGAATAATGTCAGATCGTTAAAAAAACATTTTATACTAAAATTATATTTCAGAAATAAATGAAATACGTTACTGTAGTACGAATCCCTTTGTCAACGTAACTTCGCGAGTCAGTGAAGCTAGTCTTTGAACTGTCTGTCTGGATGGAAGGAAATTGGGTAAGACGGCGTCTAGATGGGGAAAATTTTAGATAGAGCCTTATAGTCTAATGATAACAATTTATGCATTTGGGATATGAATTCAAAGTTATTATCTATTTTTGCTTTTGTCGTTTTGTGTGTTAAACAAATGTTATTAGGATCGTGATTTCAAAACTTGTAATGAATTGTTACAAGTCACAGTTTAGACTATAGTCAACGCAACTTGCATAATTCTAGTCTCCCAACGGGTTTCGTGAGATTGAGAAAATTTGATAAATGAATAAATAAATGAGCGAGGTGGTGAGTATTTACCCCATAATACCGAAAAGTGACAGCAAAAGAGCCTTTGCCATCCTTTCAGTGATCACAGATATTCCTTGACCCAAATGTAAATACTCAAAATAGAAGCGTTGCTTCCCCACTACCACTCTGCCTCGACCTCGTGGAAAGGATTCACTAATTATTATTATTATTATTATTATTATTATTATTATTATTATTATTATTATTATTATTATTATTATTATTACAAGCTAAGTTAGGCTACATCCCTAATTGGAAAAACAAAATTCTATAAGCCCAAGGGCTCTGACTGGGTAAAATAGCTCAGCGAGGAAAGGAAACATGGAAATAAAAAAAAAAACTACAAAGGAAATGATAAACGATCAAAATAAAATATACTGAGAACAGTAACAACATTAGATTGGATCTTTAATATGTAAACTATAAATATTTAAAATAAACTGTAGAGAGAGAGAGATAAGATAGAACAGTGCCCGAGTGTACCCTCAGGCAAGAGAATTCTAATCCAAGACAGTGAAAGGCCATGGTACAGAGGCTATGGCACTACCCAAGACTGGAGAACAATGGTTTGATTTTGGAGTGTTTCTTTCACACGCAGAATTAAGTGTACTTTTTAGCGTTTTTTACGTTAAATTCAGATATTTCCCATTTGTCAGGGGGTAAAAAGTAAATTCATGATGCAGCAATGAATATTGGAGTAATTGCCTATTACTTATTTAATCGTAAGTATTTTGCTATAGCACTTAATGCGCTGTATTTATAGATTAATTTCTAAAACAGTATTTACTTTGTCAGTGTTTGGCAGCAGTAACATCCATCATCCTCAGCACTCAGCGATAGTTAGCTTGTATGTAGACTCTACTTACCCTGGTACCGGTTTTCCATATCTAAAATATCTTGGTGAAACCATTCACCATGGTCATCACTGTCACCTTAAATGTCTGGGAGACATTCCAAAGATGTTCAATGTAAATGTTTTATGTTCTATTGTACCCTATTTTTTTTCACAATGCTAACAGGTTCTTAACAGCTTACCAGTAGTTTTCGGATTTCAGTGGTTGTAAAAATTTACAAAATATTCTGCTTGCTATATCAGAAATATGGAACAGTTAAATGAGTTTTATAGTCAGTGTGATATGAGGCTGACTCGATATAGGCTGAACTCGAGAGGCACTAAAATAATCGGATTGTGTAACGAAACTAAGAATGTGTCGACTTGAAATAAAACTAAGACTATAATGAATTCGCAATCTGGGGTGTCCGTCATTTAGAGCTTTGTCTGTATAGATAACGCTGTATTTATTGACACAGGTTTTTTTTAATTCGCTACCTTTTACTCAAAGCCTAATTATTCAAAACACTTTTAATATGTAACATATATTGATACAAAAAAACCAAGGATTTATTTGTAAGGCCTCTCAATCTGGCGAGAAAATAGTTGGATGTTCAGGCCTCAGTTTTTTCTTTTATGATTGAAATATTATTCTCCAGGGTAAGCTTTAGTAACCCCACAAGACTTTTCTATTTTAAGCCTTATTGCTAGAAAATTTTTGTTCTCAGTTTTCAAGAATGGTGATTGTAATTTAGAAGTTATTCCACATGCTCTATGTTCACAAGAAAATCCCTTTAGCGCTTTAGTGTTTGCGTCCCAACAAATAGTGCTGCTGTTTGCTTTGCAGTGCTTCAGCACACCTATTATGTTCAGGGACCCCGTTGTCACACTACCCACATTACCCTGTACACGATATTATTATTATTATTATTATTATTATTATTATTATATATATATATATATATATATATATATATATATATATATATATATATATATATATATATATATATATATATATATGTGTGTGTGTGTGTGTGTGTGTATACATATATATATGTATATATATATATATATATATATATATATATATATATATATATATATATATATATATATATATATATATATGTATATATATATATATATATATATATATATATATATATATATATATATATATATATATATATATATATATATATATATATATATTACTAGGTATGGTGTTCATGGTAGCAGCGCGGCCACTATTTATAAGTTCAAAATCAGCCCCATTCACTAATACTTTTTGTTTTCTTTTTTATTCTTCATGTAAGTATTGTGTATATGAATTATACATTATTTTTTTAAATCGTAATTTATAGTTTTTTTTTTACCTTTTGTTTCATTCTTTTGTATGGAAACCTGCCCCCACGTAAATGATAACTCGTTTTGATTAAAATTAATAATAATGAGAG